>NC_059474.1:18013100-18316130 GCF_018139145.2 Gymnogyps californianus | reverse complement strand
TGTCATCTCAATCAGTGACTGACACGTTCATGTGTTTCTGAAGATGCAAGAACCATACAGACTAGAGATTGCAGGCACAATGGATATAAAAGACATTCAGCATTTATCTGCATGATGGCAGCAATATTCAATTCAGATCTGAGCTTTTAGTAAAGGGGCTATCATTGTGTTATTTGTTTGTACAGTTTCCTGATCCCTGCTGGAGACTCCTGAATGAGACCACTATAGAAATTAGAAATAATGATTCAACCAAAGGAAAGGTGCTTTGTTCTCATTCAGACATGCTTTTTAAACGTATCATCAGTGCCTGGATTTCGTTATGTATGGCAGAGGTCTATAGAAAAAGCTATTGTATAAGTAATGGATTTTGAGGAAATGGCAAAGATGCAAAGACAGAAAAATATGACAAATCATCCATTAGAAAAAAGGGTTATAAAAAGGCTATGACTTATACAAGTAAAATTCTAATATTGTCATGGTGCTGGCTGATTCTTTTCTTACAATGTGGCAAATTAAGAGTCTATTACTCTTCCCTAACCCCATGGACTTCATAACTATTGAAATCAGTGGACTTGCAGAGGTATAACACTGGTGTAAGGGAGCAAAGAATCAGACTCTCATTTTCCTGTCTGTATACAATCTAAGGGATTCAAAAAAGTCTTTTTTGGTGATACTTTGACCCTAATATACAAGGGAAGAAATGGTCCTACCCACTTGAACAAAAGGATGTTGCGATTCAGCTGATGGTAATAACAGCTCAAACCTTTCCTTTCAGCATTCTTGTAGACAGAAGACAACAAAACACAAAGAATAAAGAAAATCCAGGGACTTTTGTTATCTCCTATTATTATGTATTTTTATGCAGAATAGCACACTTCCACAGAATGAAAGATTTTCCCAACATGACCGAAATACATCCATGTAAAACATATATGTATTTTCCTTTTAGAGATAAAACTATGCAAGTTGAGTGGTTATGAAATTTCCCAGCAGATCAGATAAGATTACTCCACTGAACTTTTCTCTTAAGGAATCTGATTTAACTCTTAAAAGAATAAAAATTGATTTTAACTCATTTCTCTTATTTTTTTTTTAATTCTGTCCAGTCCTTGAGAACCTCGTGAATTTCCTTTTAAACTCATAAGGACTGAGTTAGTCTAGAGGCAAACACAACTGCTGCCTTAAGTTCCAGTTATATGGAGTGTCATAGTATGCATAACTACCATGCCCTTCTAGTACATGCACAATCTACCTGGAAGTTCAGTAATGTCAGAGATATCTAATACAGCAGTGTTTTACACAATGGGGAAGGGAGAGGGAAGCCTCAGTACTGTTTTTTTTAAAGTACTTATCCCATAGAATCATAAAATATCTCAAGTTGGAAGGGACCCATAAGAATCATCAAGTCCAACTCCTGGCTCCTCACAGGACTACCTAAAACTAAACCATATGACTAAGAGCGTTGTCCAGATGTTCCTTGAACTCTGTCAGGCTTGGTACCATGACCACTTCCCTGGGGAGCCTGTTCCAGTAACCAACCACCCTCTCAGTGAAGAACCTTTTCCTAATGGCCAATCTGAACTTCCCCTGACTCAGCTTCATTCCATTTCCTTGTGTCTTATTGCTGGTCACCTGAGAGATGAGATTGGCACCTCCCCCTCTGCTGCCCCGCTTGAGGAAGTTGTAGACTGCGATGAGGTCGCCCCTCAGCCTTCTCTTCTCCACGCTGAACAAACCAAGGGACCTCAGCTGCTCCTCATAAGTCTTGCCCTTGAGGCCTTTCACCATCTTAGTCACCCTCCTCTGGACACACTCTAATAGTCTGATGTCTTTCTTATATTGAGGCGCCCAAAACTGCACACAGTACTTGAGATGGGGCTGCACCAGTGCAGTGTAGAGTGGGACAATCCCCTCCCTCAACCGGCTAGCTATGCTGTGCTTGATGCACCCCAGGACACGGTTGCCCCTTTTGGCTGCCAGGGCACACTGTTGACTCATATTCAACTTGCCATCAACCCAAACCCCCAGATCTCTTTCCACGGGGCTGCTCTCCCGCCTCTTATCCCCATTTTGTATGTATAACCAGGATTACCCCATCCCAGGTAGAGAATCCGGCACTTGCTTTTGTTAAATTTCATACAGTTGGTGATTGCCGAGCTCTCTAGTCTATCCAGATCTACCTGTAAGGCCTCTCTACCCTTGAGGGAGTCCACAGCTCCTCCTAGTTTAGTATTGTCGGCATACTTACTTAATGTACATTTGATTCCTGCATCCCGATCATTTATAAAAACATTAAAGAGCACTGGCCCTAAAATTGAGCCCTGGGGATCCCCACTGGTGACTGGCCGGAGCCTGATGTAACCCCATTTGCTATAACCCGTTGAGCCCGACTCATCAGCCAGTTGCTCACCCAACACATTATAGACTTGTCTAGCTGTGTGCTGGACAGTTTATCCAGGAAGATACTGCAAGACACAGTATCAAAACTTTGCTAAAATCCAAAAACCCCACATCTACTGGCTTCCCTTGGTCAACTAGATGGGTGACCTTGTCATAAAAGGAAATTAAGTTGGTTAAGCAGGACTTTCCCCTCATGAACCCATGCTGGCTATGACCAATGACTGCGTTGTCTCTCAAGTGTTTTTCAGTAACTCCCAGAATGAGCTTCTCCATAATTTTACCAGCCACTGAAGTGAGACTGACAAGCTTGTAATTACCAGGGTCTTCCTTCTTACCCTTCTTGAAAACTGAGACAACATTTGCCAGCTTCCAGTCGACTGGGACCTCTCTAGACTCCCAAGACTTGAAAAATAATGGAGAGAGGTCCCACGATAACATCAGCCAGCAATTTCAGTACCATGGGATGAATCCCATTGGGCTGCATAGATTTATGTGCATAAGCATAAATCTATATATATATGTATGCATAAGCATACATGTGCTTATGTAAGAAACAATTTTTCTAATCAAATTTGCCTATAGGCATGCATATGTAAATCTGTACCAGCTTTGGCTAAAAAACATCCCATTTCAGTAACTACTTTACGGCACAAGTGACAAATTACCTCCTGACAAAATCAGTTGCTAGTGTTGCACAAGGATGTATTTGGAGACATGAAAATACACGTATGAAACACACAATGTAACCATCAGACAATTGCAGTGTTAAGAATCAGTGACTTGCTAGCAAGAAAAAAAGCAACTGGGAAGAGACAAAAAACAAGTTCTTAGTACAGAAGCAATCACGTATTTTATAAAGACCCTAGCATTTCTAACAGTAAATAATGTTTCAGATTCTCAGCTGGTGCAAATATCTATATTTCAGATGGCAATGGTGGAACCATATGGACTTGTGATAGAGGGCAAATTCTGTTTTATACAGATTACACAGCTGTGCAGATCATACAGTTATCCAAAATATAACTCTTCACTATAATCTTATTTGGAACATTCAGTCATTTGGAATATTCAGTCATCCCAAGATTTGTGGATTTGAACTGTAAGGCCAGAATATCTCTTTAATTTTAAATATATTATTACTGTTTCTTCTCCAAAATGGTCCAAAACTAGTGTGTTTTCTAGAAGCATGATTTAATAGGAGGATTTTAAATCCACATGTGATTTAAATCAGATGCTGATTTTAAATCATCACCGTGTAAACACATTTGTTTGTGATAGGACTGCACTGTAATTGCTGTATCAAGATTTTCCTACAAAACTACATGGATACTATAAAAGCAGAACAGATTCCACCCTGGAACGGATTCTCATTTACATTGTCTCTATTAATTTGGGCTTATTTACCATCACTGGGGGTTTACTTAAACATTACTAGGATGATATGAAGTGGACTTAAGTGAAGCCATGTTTGCTTATAAAAGGTATCTTTCCCTGCAAGAACAGAAAGCAGATTTTAAATAAATAAATAAATAAATCAACTTGACCCGCAAAATTGAGGCTACAATGACTGAAGGATGAACATTTGCTACTTATCCATTCTCAGTTCTGCAGTTTCTACTACAGTGGCCAAAAAGTAGTCCACCTATCACAATTAGTATAGTGCTTCAGTTTTAGTTCCAAAACTTTTGGCGTTTTCTTTTTTTCTTTTTTCTTTTTTTTTTTCACTCTACAGTAACTCATATCCTAGCTATTACTTCAATATCATTACAGTCATTTAATTCCCTTTGAGGGTTTTAGGTGGGAGGAGTCATTACAGCAGTACGGAGGCAATTTGGAAGTATATATTAAGTACTTAATAGAATCTAACAATCTATCATATCATGTCAATTGATAGTGTTAAACCACTAAAATATTGAGACATGAAAGCATTGGGATAATTCTTATGTACAGCAGTCAGCTTTCAAACATACACACACTCAAGGGAGAGAATTTGAAAGGCAAACTTAAAACAGCTGCAGGTTTTAGAAAATATTCTTTTTGCTCCATAAGAATACAGAAGTGCCATCATTCAGTGATGTTTCATCCTGAAATAAGATTTCCATTAGCACAGACTGCTTTTTTTAACAGCTTTGTTGGTGCATTGCCTATGTTAGAGTAAATTAAAAGGGAAGTACCATGACATAGAGCAGAACAGTTTTGTTTGATAAGCATACGTTTGGGGGAAGATGAGCAGGCATAACTGGAGGAAACAACAAGACGCTAGAATCTAGGAGATAGACTGTAAATTTGTTTTGCCATTGCATTGCGATGCAAACTTAGACTTGTGCATGGCGAGTCCAACTGACTTGGTAGAACTACTGAAGTGATTTGAATGAATATTGTCTGTAAGCTTTGTAGCATTTGTGCCTTAGACCAGTAGAGATCCTACCTACTTTTTTTGTATTCTCAGGTAAAATGTGCTCTGCAGAGTAACAGTATTATTTTTAAAAGGGAAGACCATCGGCTGTATAAAGGCCTTAAAATGTTTCTCCGCTGTCATCACTCACAGGCTAGACTCTAATATGGGACCCAGGCAACTACTGCAGCCTCCTTCTTCCCCTTTAGACTGGCTGTGACCAGTCTTGGCTCTACTGATCTCAACTCAGCTACCAGGAAAATCTGAGTTCATAACTCTAAGCCAGTAAAGAGTAGTTTGCAAAGTAAGCCAATTATTTTCAGTGACACCAGTTACTACAGATGGTTTTATCTTAACATGTGTTCTTGTAACTGACCATTAGTTCCTTTCCCTAAAGCAAGTGAGTAAAGCAAGTGCGTGGTCCTGCCAGATGTTCAAGCTCTGAACATACATTTCATGGACAGTGACCCATCCCTCCAAGCCTGTCTTGGGGAGCCATTCAGGATTTCCTGTTCTTTGAAAATAGCCTGGTGTGGGCAGATTTCATACTCATTATATGAGCTCCCCTTTTCTCAGACAAGCTTGTCATAAGCATCTGAATAGTGCAGGAATCCAAGCTCCCTGTCATATAGCATTTTTCTAACCAAACCTACAAGAGCAAAGAGTGACATATGAATTAAAAAACACTGGAACAAAAGCCTCTATATCTCACAATAAGAACCTACTGATTAGAAGGGATCAAAAATCCATTCTTTTGATCTGCTTTACAGAAGTACTTCACACAAGACTGTTTTAATTGTTGGAATCATTCTGGCCAATGTTATTTCAGTAATAAAATATCAGCTCTGTTTTCTTACTATTATTTTTTCATAGCACTTTCACAGCATTTTCAGTCTGTCAAATAGTCTTACGTACATACACGTTATAATAGACAATTCAACACTGTATAGCTTTTTAATAGGCTCATCAATGTACTAACAAGATTTTAACTATCGTGTAGCCTGAAGTAACACCAAGAAAGGGGAAAAGGCAGTACGAAGATGGCTTTTAGTTGGGTAGTACCCCTAAGCCTTTTAAAATCATTTTGATGCAGTTATTCAAAGGACTAATCTCCTTTTCTTGTTTCTATAGTCTTTACTATGTAAAGATTGTTTCCATCACAAATGCTGCAAACTATCAACCATATCAATGCAATGTACAGTAATCATAAAGAACAATCTTCAAATAAAATCGTCTATGCTGAAATTGTAAAATACTTGTTATTCAAAAATTGATTTTAAATCCCTGAAAGAAATGTGGCATCAAATAAAAATACTGACCAAAGCTTGAAAACATTAAAGATGGCCAGCTCCAGAAGGAACACAGAATTTTTGAAATGTCAGCTTATTTAGTTTTGATAGTGTGTTTTAAAAATCTCGGATACTCATATTTTATTCCTATTTATAGCTCCAAATTGACATTTATTCACATGACAACAGCTATAATGTAAGCCATTAAGAAAAATTTGGTAGCACTTATCAAATAATATGTTACCTTATATCATGTTTCTCTTTGACCTGTCACATTAACTTCCTTTGCACAGCAACATTATAAAAAAACAAGTGACTAAGCACCAAATCACCTAGGGCCTAAAGCAGTACATGCAACAAGAACAAAGAAATGTACAACTTAGGAACAATCTTGCCACAAGTTATTCTGTCATGGACAGGACTTTACTGTGCAAGTAATGTACACGTGGATTCAGTTCTCAGATCCAATAGTCCTTGGGAACACCTAGGAAACAGGGCCTCTTGAAAAAGGCTGATCTTCCTAATTAACTCTTCATTTTTCTTCCATGGTTCTGGACAAAAAGAGACCAAGTTTTCCTTTGGACAGATGTTTGGACAGACGTTTGGACAGATTTTACTTAGGAAAGATGATCTGAGCACACAGCAGCCCCAGGTGGCAGACACCTCTGCAGTGGCAGACGAAGACAGCAGGGTCTGAACACAGCTCTGTCAGCCCAGAAGAAACCTGCAGAGGCAGATCACAGTGAGTGGTTCTCTGGCCATGTTACCAAGCCACTATCGCTAGAATTAAAAATGGGAATTCATAAGTGGGTGGAAGAGGCCAAGGCTTGTGAAGCTATGAGTTATGTAAAGCCAAACATTTCACTTTAGTTTTGAATAATCTCTGGTAGTGGGACTATGAAAACTCTTTGTGTGGGACCATTGCCTTATATGAAACAAAAGTTATGCTGATTCCCACAACGTGAAATCAATTTGTATCAGCAGAGGACTGGGTCTTCTACATATTTCCTTACCCTTAAAATGGTGCATTTTCCATATTGATAATTGCATCCTGAAGTCAGCTTTTCTGCAACCTTAGTAAGTAGAATTTTAGTATGTTTTACTTGAAAAACACATGACTCTGCCGGTTTTGGCTAGGATAGAGTTAATTTTCTTCATAGTAGCTAGTATGGGGCTATGTTTTGGATTTGTGCTGAAAACAGCGTTGATAATTCAGGGATGTTTTAGATATTGCTGAGCAGTGCTTACACAGGGTCAAGGCCTTTTCTGCTTCTCACACCACCCCACCAGCGAGGAGGCTGGGGGTGCACAAGAAGTTGGGAGGGGACACAGCCAGGACAGCTGACCCAACTGACCAAAGGGATATTCCATACCATGTGACATCATGCTCAGCATATAAAGGTGGGGGAAGAAGAAGGAAGGGGGGGACATTTGGAGTGATGGCCTTTGTCTTCCCAAGTAACTGTTATGCGTGATGGAGCCCTGCTTTCCTGGAGATGGCTGAACGCCTGCCTGCCGATGGGAAGTGGTGAATGAATTCCTTGTTTTGCTTTGCTTGCACACACAGCTTTTGCTTTACTTATTAAACTGTCTTTATCTCAACCCATGAGTTTTCTCACTTTTACCCTTCCGATTCTCTCCCCCGTCCCACCTGGGGCGAGTGAGCGAGCAGCTGTGTGGTGCTTAGTTTTTGGCTGGGGTTAAACCATGACAATGACAAAAAATAATTACTCAACAGATTTAAATGAGGTCCTGTTAACCATTTGAAATATCTTTCTAATTAATTTCCACAAACTGGCTACAAGAATAAGTCTTTTACAACTTCAGAATTTATAACAGATTTTTAACTGCTACCCTAAGGAGCAGAACTTAAAAAAAATACTTATTTTAATCTGTTGGGAATACCATAGTTGTAGAATATTCATGAGCAGAGTAACAGTAGAAAAGAATGCTGTCTATGCCTATAAACGCAACACCTTACTATCATCAAATGCTGACACATGGTGCATTGAAATGAAACACTACTAATGGTTGTACTGCAAACATAGATTTACCATGAAATTCTCCTAATTAGCAGTGATCATTTTTCAAGTCATATGGTTTTCCTCAACAGGCACCATGATTTTGTTTCTTTTTTCTGATACAGGTTAAAATTGGAAATTTTCCCCATCTCTGCCTGCTGGAAATTTGCAATTTAGAAGAAGGAAAGAAAGGGAAAATAAAAGAGACAAAATAAACACCAGCAGTCACCAGGCTGTTTTGCAGGACAACTGTGTCATTTATAGCAATCACTGATATCAGAACAACAAAGGTAAAATTTATGCCCCAGAGGAGAAAAAGTGCAGGCAGTTTTTATAAAGTCAATGTAATGCAGTGTTGTAGTCTAAGGTTATGAAAGATGGTTAACCAGGTGAGAGATTCTAAGGTGCATCCTTTTTTGCTTTGTTTTTTTTTCTTTTTTTAACCTCTAAATGAACTTTATGCTTTTAGCATTAAGCATTTAATGTGACTTGGTCTCTATAAACCTGGATCTACCTAATTAGAAAATAACCAAATGCTCTTCAAGATAAACAAGAGAAAGAACACAGATCATATGACACCTTCTAGCAGTTACGCTGAGGAATACAGTTTTCAATAAAGAACTGAAGAAAATAGAGATGCTGCAAAAGATAGTGTATGGAGAACAACTGAAATCTTCAGAACATCTTCAAAATATTCTACAAGATTAGCAAAACAGTGTGTTCATTCCTTTCCACCACTGCCTCTCCAATAGAAATGTATGTTAAACTAGAAGACAGTGGTAAGCATTCAGATCTTAAAGCATGAAAATGCTGGGCTGTGTTACTTACCCATGTTGTAAAATATTTAGTTTCTTCACACAAAGCTGCTTTTCTCTGATGCCATAACCCATAGTGTCATCTTTGTATTTTCGGAAACTTACTTTTCAATGTACGTCTGTAAACTCCATATCAATTTTTCTGCCTGCACAACTCTGTAAAAGAATTCTGTTTTCCCAAATATGATGGTGCTGCATTAATTTTATTATTTGTTTGTATAAGTAAGAGTTACTGTGCAAAACGGTTTTAAGTAAAACTAAGCCCAGCAGAGTTATGATTCTCACTAACAATGGGTATTATTCAAAGATTGCTCCTGTGACTAGGTATCCAAAGGATTAAAATGAGGGTAGTGATACAGATGGAACAGAAACATATTAAATTATAGTTTTGGTTACTTTATTTCAGTATATATTTTAACATAAATACACTGATCTTCAGTCCCTAGGTGAGAACTGACACCCTGTGATGGGTTGATCTTGGCCGGCTGCCAGACACCTACCTAGGTGCTCTCTCAGCCCCACTTCTCAACAGGACAGGGGGAGAACATAAGATGGAAAAGCTCATGGGTCAGGACAAAGACAGGGAGCTCACTTATCAATTACCATCACAGGCAAAACAGACTTGACTTGGGGAAGATTAATTTAATTTATTGCCAGTTAAAATAGATTTGGGTAGTGGGAAACAAAGACAAAACCTAAAAAACCTTCCCCTCACCCATCCCTTTTTCCCAGACCCAAATACGCCCCTTCACTCCTGACTCCTCTGCCTCCCTCCTGCCCTGACCAGCACAAGGAGGATGGGGAACGGGGGTTGTGGTTAGTCTGTAATTGTTCCCCTCTGCTGCTCCTTCCTCCTCATACTTTTCCCCTGCTCCAGCATGAGGTGCCTCCTGTGGGCTACAGTCCTTCAGGAAATATCCGCCTACTCTGGCGTGGGGTTCTCCATGGGCTTCAGTGTGGATATCTGCTCCATCATGGTCTCTCCGCAGGCTGCAGGGGAAGCTCTGTTCCTCCCCTCCTTCTCTGACCTTGGTGCTCACAGGGTTGTTTCTCACACTTTGTTCCTCACGCCTCACTGCCATGCAGTGCTTTGTCTTTTCTTAAATACGTTTTCCCAGAGGCACCACTAGGTTGGCTGATGAGGTGAGATGTGCCCTGCGCCCTGCGGTGGGTCTGTTGGAGCTGGTCGGAGCCGGCTGGAACCAGCTGTGTCTGGCACGGGTCAGCCCCGGCCTCTCCTCACAGAGGCCCCTGCAGCCCCCTGCCTTGCTGCCGACACCTGGACACAACCTACACTCAATACACACCCCCACGGCAAGCATGGTCTCTTACCACTCTAATCACAAAGCTTGCACAACTTTGGACACTGGCCGTGTTGAAGAAATAATAAGCATCATCTATCCGATATGGAGCCAATAACATAAAGAGATACTTAAGTTACTTTTCCCACCTCCCCCATTTCTAATTTAACAAGCACAATCCACATCTTTGATTTACATAGCAGGAACAGTCTCCAAACACCCTATTCCTCATCAGAGCTAGGAAAGCATTTGGATGAAGAGCTATGGAGTTATTCTTGAGATACATATTTTTTAATATCACACATTTTGAGGCTAAAACCAAATACCTAACCAGCAAAACCATGATTAGCCTCTCTTTTAACAGTATTCTGAACTTTGTGAGGTATTATTTTCTAGAGAAGCTGAAAGAGAAAAAAATTCACTCCCTTTAAGTACAACAGAAAGCAATTAGAGATGTAGCAAATGAAAAAGTACCTAAGCAGTAGGAACCGTGATCTAATTAATGTTTATAATTAGAAATAAATTGAGATTGAAAAGGGAAAAAAACATCAGGATGCTTAATGTCAGAAGGAAATAGTTGTCAGATTAGTTAATATATTCTCAGGGATAAACAGGCGACCAAGCAATGAAGATAGAGTAATATACGGACAATGCAGATGAATGTTGCATTAAATGCAACCAAAGGCATAGAAGAGAGGAGTACCCTGCAGCTGTATAATCTCATATATAAAAACGAGTTAAAGACCATACAAAATATTGAGGGGAAACAGGGAGTGAAAGAAAATAACTCAGAAACTAGCAGTGGAGGACAAAATCGGAAAATTCAATCTAACAACATAGGACAGGTAATGAGGAAATTCCAGTGATAAGCAGTGGCAGAAAATTAAAAACTTTCTAAAAGATCTCTGATGCACTCAGTGATCAGCTTTTATACTAAATTAATACAATTGTCCTACTTTACTGGTATTTTAACTAATGCTTAGATTCAGGGAATGCTATTCTAGCTTTTTACACTTTTTATTTAGCTTTAAATTTCCCATGGTCTAATCTCTATTTAACTCGATCTTGAAATTAAAATTATTCCCCAATAAAAAAGATTTAGAGACAAATATGTCACAAAAGGCCTGTTATCCACATACTGCTGCTTAAAGTTGGGTGACTTTTTTTAAAAAATGCTTTTCCCTTCTGCAGTGCCAAATGCTGAGAATCAATGTTCTGTGGGAATGCAGCAATTTCACTGAAATGATCAGGAAACCAGGCAGGCAGCCAGGCTGACCATCTTGGCCAGGCTGACCATCCTGGCCAGCCTTGGTCTTTTTAGACCCATGGGGTCCAACTTTCCTGTGCTGCCCAGAAGAATCTTATTTCCTGCACAGCTAGCTGTGTTTACACTTCTTTACTATTTGTTTATCTAGTAGACCACAAAGACTGTGATCCACCTAGTATACTATGGATCAGAAAAACTGTGGATACGTATAAGAGAAAGATAAGTTATGTTTTGAAGTTATTACAACGAAAGGAAAGACAAAACTGATTCCTTCATGGGAACTGCCTCAGAAAGACAACAAACACAATTGTAATAAGATCTGTAAAGACACAATATAGTTGGGAGAAAATGTGGCTAATACTAAATTACAGTGTGTCTAAGACTTGGTCCTAAATGTGAATGTAGGTGCGCTGCAGAACTGTCCTGCAAGACAGCAGATGAGACAATATTAAGTGGTCTGGGACATGAGGTGGGATCTCAAAATTGAACAAGTGGTGTAAATGCTTACAACTTCTACGCGTTTGAGAGTGGTTAGTCTGTTAGCCACTTGCAGAAATATGTGACCAAAAAAAAATTGCATTTTTAGCCGTTCTTCTCTTCAGTACTAAAAATATCTTTTTTTCCTTAAATTTATTCTGCACATACCATTCCAGATTCTGGAGCCTGCAGTTCCAGGATGCATTGTTTCTAAAACAGAAGAATATATACATTTTTTCTTCAAGGAACTTACTGAAAGTGAAATTGTAATATAGCAAATGATGGTGTAACCAACAAGAAATCATGCAGAAGAGAGATCTGAGAGATGGGGAGGATGACAAAGGTGACGTGAAAGCTGGGGAAGTGTAAAAGCATTGCTTAAATATTTGTGAGGCACATGAATTAATCTGAATCAACGTCTGCAAATACAGTCCCCAAAATATGCTTAGTATAAGTGGTTTTTACTCAAGATTTAGTAATTTGTATGACTCCATAGTATATGTATATGTATAAAATAATAAATACATATATGTAATAGGCTGATGTAATAAAATAAGGATCTGGAGGTTTTTCTTTCAAATTTAGGAATGGTTAATACTTACAGTTAGACACTCCTACTACCTACAGAAATACTGTTTATTCAGGAGTATGTTTCGTTCCCCTTGTATTTAGCACTTTTTTTATTAAATGAATGTCTGCAAAGATTGCAGTTTATCATATAACACTAGAACCAGGATTCAGACCCTCAGACACTGGACAGGGCTTGAAACAAGACTAATCAGCACATCCATGAACCAAGAGAAAAAATTGAAACCGATTTGAATTTATCTTAACGTGCTAATAGTGAAAATGAGTTCGGATCTTAGTAAAAATAATAACAGCACCTTGAATATCAAAACGGAAGTCAATTTCTCTTTAATTAAAACCAAGCGCAGCTGGTCTATGGAACTGCTGGGTGGGACTTTCATTCTCTCCTTCAATCTCTTAATCATAGTATCAAGTCTTCTATTTCTAACATACTTATTAAGTCTTTTAATAATAGTATCACTGTTTAAAAATTATCAGATAGTTGTAACTCACCTGAGAGGACTAACGGATATAAAGGATTTCATCCAAAGCAATGGCTTCTGCATGACATGTCCATCTGTCACGGTGATTGATCAGGATGTCCTTGCGACTAAGACAATCTATGGATCTTCCCAGGTAACACTAAATTTAGCCAATACAGAAAAACTTGCTCTTGTTCAAATGTGTACAGCACCCTTATCGGGACTGGGATGCAACTGGTCTGCAGTAGATTACTTGTACATCCTAGTCTAATCTCTGCCTCTCTTGTGATGAGGTTTGGACTACGCTCCTCATTAGGATGAAAAGTGTTTCTTTGATTGATTAGCCTTCCTAAGCTTATCTTTGTTCTCTCCTAATGAGAAACCAAGAGTGAAGACAATTTTATTCAAAATAAATATTCTTCAGATGTACAGCGAAGGTAGAGCAAGAGCAAACTCAGAGTTAGCTTACTGAATCACTGGGTAGTGGACCATAATATCACAGCAAAGAGAAAATCAAAGAAGAAAAACAAATCACTATTTCTAAGTAGGAACTGTTACCCTGACAAACAGCATCTATGCTGATACAACAGAAAATCCCAGCCTTTGTCGCCTAAAACTGCCCTTTTTATTTCTTTTCTTTTTATTTTAAAAGGAATTACAGATACTCAGGATGGGAAAAAATTACACCAGTGAGGAATGTTATCCTATCATACTGACATTTAAGTCATCATCCTGAATTATCTGTAACAGGACTAAACTTCTAGTTAGTGTAAACTGAGAGGAACTTCACAACGTTGAAACAACCTAAGCAATGATCAGGGTCATCTTATCTAATATGAGTGGTATTTGGAGGTTGTCCAAGAACCTGAGGTTATGGCTGAGGCTTATTCCTAAGAATAGTGCTGCTATCATTGTTTAAGCTCTTATCTCTCGTGATTCTTAAGGAAATCAAACCCAGCATAACAGTTTTCCTTAAAGTGGTATTAATTGCAGGTTTAAGTCATGACTTGGAAATTCTCTAGAGAGATATCTTCATAAACACAGAATTTAAGGCCAGGCAAGACCATGATAATAATTTAGTTTGACCTTCTGCATAGCACAGGCCATAACTTTCACTCCATGAAGCCTATATCAAGCACAATTTCACAGAATCATAGAATCATAGAATGGTTTGGGTTGGAAAGGACCTTAAAGATCATCTAGTTCCAACCCCCCTGCCATGGGCAGGGACATCTTCCACTAGACCAGGTTGCTCAAAGCCCCATCCAGCCTGGCCTTGAACACTTCCAGGGATGGGGCATCCACATCCTCTCTGGAGAACCTGTTCCAATGCTTCACCACCCTCACAGTAAAGAACTTCTTCCTTACATCTAATCTAAATCTACCCTCTTTCAGTTTAAAGCCATTACCCCTTGTCCTATTACCACATATCCTTGTAAAAATTTCTGGTCAACTTAGAGCGAACGTATTTAAAACATCAATATGTGACTTGAAAATGCAAGTAAATGCAAGCAAATCTTTTAAAAGTTACATTTACTAAAATATGCACCTTATCTCCAGCTTGGGCATTTTTTTTCTTCCAGTTTCTGTCTCCTGGCTCTCATTATGCTTTTTCTCCATTAAAGGGTCTCTATGGACAGAAATCCTTTCCTCATGTAGATGCTGTCAAACATTCTTGTTACACAGAGAGTGTGGGGACTGTCTGATACCTTTAAGGCAATTTGGTCTTTTTCACTCATAAGAGCCTGGTTATGCTTACTTCTGTCTTTGCCAAAAGTTATCCATTTTGCATAGCATATGTTTGACTCAGGATCAAAATTTTAGGGAAAGTTCAGGCTTTCCTGAAAAAGCATGTAAGAAAATGAATGATGTTTTACTGCATAAAAAGTCTGGTTTCTTGCTTCACACTGTAGGAGTTTGCTGGATTATGCTATACCACTAGATGAGGTGAGGGTCTGAGGAATGAAGGGAGAGACTCATGGCTAAGAGGAATCATAGGATCACAGAATAGTTGGGGTTGGCAGGGACCTGTGGAGATCATCTAGTCCAACCTTCCTTCTCAAGCAAGGTCATCTACAGCAAGTTGCTCAGTCCCATGTCCAGTCGGGTTTTGAATAGCTTGAAGGATGGAATTGTTTCACAAATGCTTACTAATTGTATAGTCCTCATTTTCTGAAGCTGTGGGTCCCAAATGCAGAAATGCTCAATATTTCCCAACACAACCAAAGATAACGAGAGCAGTGATTTGAACATACAATGTTATATGTAAACACCAACATCCTAAGAACATCAGGACACTAGACAACTTGAACCACAATATATCTTTGAAGCTTCCTTCATGTATTTAAAAGGGTATAGTACCATCCACTTCTGGTTTTACAGGGTTGTGAAATTAAATTAACTTTGTCAAGTACTCATACACTACTGTGATGAGTTAAACGGAAGTGCCTGCCATTAAGGTCCATTAATTCAACTTTGAGTATAGGATTTGAATAGTATGCAATAATCACACTGTAAAGCCACAATGTGGAAAGAGCAAAATATTTCTGTGTACATGAAGTAAGCACTAATTACTCTGTGCAATGAGTCAGACAATTTTGACGGCAAAAAATAGCATGTAACTGTCCAATTTAAACCATAACAGAATAACTCTGTAGATGGGAACTGAACTAAATTAGCCCAAAAAAATCTTCATATCAATATTTCCCATCAACCACTTTGGGGGAAAGGGTAGTATTATGAGTTTCTCGCGTTTTTAATGTTAGGCAGCTTTAGAGAAGACAAGTATTTCTTCCAAGTATTTTCTGAAACATTTCCAGTTCTGCAACAGCCTTTTGAAGTCTGGACACCAGAACTGGACAAAACATTGCAGAAATATGGCCTTACTAAAACCATGTTATTATCCCTTTATATATGAGAAATAAAATAATTTCCAAGACAAGTTTAATTTCCAAGTTCTGTGGTTTGCATGCACACACATGTGCTCTGACATTCAGTGCGCTTTAACTTATTTTGTTCATAAATCATCCCTAATGCATGAAAAGCAAGTCCAACAAACAAAACAACAAACACAGCATCAAATATATCTGCTAAATAAAGAGCTTAATCAAAAGAATCTCTGAAATAAGCTTTTTGTTAGTAACGTCTATTGTTGTTTGGAATGCAGTAAACTGATTTTTCAAATCATGTCCAAGAAACATTGAAAGAATTTTAAGTATATGAGACAGCATCAGACTTTTTTTTTTTTTAATTTATTAATATTTTGAGATTAGACATTTCAGAAGCTATAGAACAATTTTTGGCTAGAAAGTTAGTGAAATCTGGTGAGAGAAAGAAGCTTTGCTGGAATAATAAAATGTCATGTCTTCCTGGGATCCCTAATGAGACCTAAAATGACTTCTGTTTTGCAAACAGACTTGCACAAACGATATCTTCCCTTTCTCTGCATTAGCCTTCCAGAACATTAAATTTCCCATAAAATGTGTTTCTTTCTCAAAATTCTCTTTCTACCGTCTTCAGTGGTGACCTCAGAAGAAGATGAAGGAGGTGGCCACCATCTGCTAGGAGACATGGACATGAGTTTACAAACACGAAAAAATAATTATTCACCAAAGATAAGGTTTAATAACAGCAATAAGTCTCAGAATATTTTAATGAGGAGGTAAGAAGATGATGGAAGAGCCCTTCCATTTTTATCTTTCCACCACTTCTTTTCCAATCTTTTGTGTTCTTTGCCCCAATCTTACTGTATTTTCTCTGTTCTCATAAAAATTCTTATTCTCACTTGGCTCTTCTCACTCCAAAACCTTGCACTCGTCTTGTTCTTCCTCTTTCTCAGTTTTGTTCCTAAAAGTTCCACTGTATTTATTCCCATGCGCCTTATCCATCTGTAAGACAACAGAGCTTTCCAACGTCAGTTATTTTTCACCCTTTTTATCAGTATCTCCTTGAGAATTTGCCCTTGAATTTGTGCCAGCCCTGGAAGTAAGCAAAACAAACCAGAAGCTGCAGCTCCCTACCAGGATGGCAGGGCTGATCTGGTCCAAGCCCACTCTGACCACGGATCTGTAGCATTTCCAAGGAAGGAATTCAGATGAAATAGGAGCTGAGGCAGCAGCAGGCAGATGCTGGAACAAAAGCTTCCTGCCCCACTCATCATATAACTCCTCTGCTGGGAGATGCTTCTCTGTGCTTTCTATTCAGCCACTGAGTACAACAGCTGAATATTAAGAGACATTTTGATAGTGGGAGAGTGAATGAGTGCAGAGTGCTATTGCATTGTAAGCAGTTTCAGGTTTTCCTTTCACCATCTAACACAGGCTCCCTCACCCCTCTGAGTTAGCCAGAATTTGCAAGGGAGCATTGTTGTCCCATTCCAAGCTGCAAGTGGCATGAGATACCAATCTTCTCAGTTGCTCTATACTTAACACCTAGTATAGAAGGTTTCTCATGTAGAAGGATCTAGATGGACCTACACCTATAGGTTGCCTTGATCAGTCTAGAAAATAAAGCTGTTCCAATAAGAAGCTAATTACATGTATTGCAAGAAGGCGTGAAAACCTCATGAGTCAGGACTACTAGTATATATATTAGTTTATAAAATATATTTCTCACATTTTTCGTATGAAAGAAGATAGGGTTTTCTATTCAATTAATGAAAGAATAGGTTCTCTTGTGCTTATAATAGACGTGTTTTCTTCCAACACTGTCGGATTATCTCTTGTTAAAATTTCAGGAATCTTGTAAAAGTTGGCACTGTTGGCTTTCTCTCTGTTCTTTTTAAAATCAACAAGAAATTCCAGCAATACATAATCAGCTAAGCCATTTTCCATCATCAGTAAAACACCAATAACGGAATCATTACCCTTTTCAGGTACTCCGCAGAGGAAAAGATATTTTAGTGACTATATATTTTAGTACCTATTTAGTAAAGAAACTCTGCAATATCAGTCTTTGTTTCCTAGATTTTCTAGGGCTTGGTCTAAAATTTATTCAGGTCAACAGAATTCTTATAATCAACTTAATTAGATTCAGTAAGGCCCCAGTGAACAAAAATATACAGCAGTTGTCCTGGTTTCGGTTGGGATAGAGTTAATTTGCTTCCTAGTAGCTGGTTATGTTTTGGATTTAGTATGAGAATAATGTTGATAACACACTGATGTTTTTAGTTGTTGCTAAGTAGTGTTTATACTAAGTCAAGGACTTTTCAGCTTCTCATGCCAAGCCAGCAAGAAGGCTGGAGGGGCACAAGAAGCTGGGAGGGGACACCATCAGGACAGCTGACCCAAACTTGACAAAGGAATATTCCATACCATATGACATCGTGCCCAGTATATAAACTGGGGGGAGTTGGCTGGGAGGGGTGGATCGCTGCTCGGGAACTAACTGGGCATCAGTCGGTGAGTGGTGAGCAATTGCATTGTGCATCACTTGGTTTGTATATGCTAATTTATTATTATTACTACTATTATTATTGTCATTTATTATTATTATTATCATTATTATTATTTCCTTCTTTTCTGTCCTATTAAACTGTCTTTATCTCAACCCACGAGTTTTACTGGTTCTTTTGATCCTCTCCCCCATCCCACTGGGTGGGAAGAATGAGCAAGCGGCTGCATGGTGCTTAGTTGCCGGCTGGCGTTAAACCACGACAACAATAAATAAAATACACGTGTTCACCTGCATTTGGCAATGAACCCAGGGACTGAAAGAAAAAAAAAACACCGTGCAAACAGCAAGTTTGTAGGTAATAACATATTGTTGCACTTCAACTTTCATTTGAGGTATCTTTAAACAAAGAATAGCTTTTTCTCTAAAAAGAACATTTGTTTTGCTTCTCAGCTTTTAAGATATTTTTTATCCACTCTGCTTACTGAGAGAATACATTTGATGAAACACTATGCTAACTTGCCTAAGTGATAAGACTTTGCTGCCAGAGGCAAATAAAAAAACATTGCCATCAAGACTGTCTTTATAAGCAACTAGTCTAAACAAGACTTCAGAAGCCTCCAGATGAATTTTTCAGTACTTGAGAAACCCTCCATGGTACAAAAGATATGTAGGATATTTGGCTAATTTTTCTGTTGGGAACTATATTTTTTAGCATATATATTTTGATACCTTTACTGTATCTGAATATTGCCATACATCTCAGGATGGTGATAAAATAAGAGAAAGAGATGCAAAACCCCTTTAATCAGTCATGTACATTTTACTGCAGGCCTACAGGATGCTCTTGACTGATGTATCTAGACTAGATTTAAATTATTCAAGAAATTGAGCTAATTGTCAGCCTAAATTTTTTCTTTGCATAGTGTATCACATCACTCTCAGTTATGTCCCATTGGACTACCCTAAACAGTTCTTTTTCATCTTTTATTCTTATGCTCTTCAATACTCCTAAATGATTGTTACAGTCTCTCTTAAATGTTCTTAGCCAAAGTAAGAATGTGAGATGTTCAGAATATTGTCTCCCATCATGGGACCAATGAAATAAATCATTAATAACATAGCTAAAGGCTTTGTTTCTTTCCATGAATTTTATCTAGCTGTGTTATCTTAATCATGGACTGGGCAACAAATCAATACACTGTGAAGATCACATTTTCCTGCGCTCTTTTTTCTCAGAAAGCTTAATGGGGACCTAATAGCAGCCTTTCAATACCTTTGAGGAGTTTATTAAGAAAACCTAGCCAGGACCTTTACGGTGGTGTCTGGCAGGAGGATGACAACAAGCTGAAACAAGAGGTTCTGGCTGGATATCAGTAAAAGCTTTTTCCCCATGAGGACAATCCTGTAGGGGAGAAGGTTGCCCAGAGAGTTGGTATCATCTCCATCCTTGGGCATTTTCAAGACCCAGACAGATAAAGTCCTGAGCAACCTGGTTTGATCTCATAGTTGACCCTGTTTTGAGCAAGAGGTTGAACTGAAGACCTTCTGAGGTCACTTCCAGTTCCGGAATCATCATGTCATTCTACGTGAAGCAATGAGGAAGTAACCAAGTGGGGAAAAAAGAAACAGAGGAAAACAGAAAAATAAATCATTTGCTTACCCGAAGTTTCTTGGAATACTATTGGCTTTTTACAATACATATAAATTTAAGAAGTAAAGATATGAAAATAAGCTTTCATTCCCTAAGCTATAATTTAAACATTGTCTTGCAGTCGCTGAATAACAGTTTAAAAACACATTCAGGTATTGGAGAAGAGGAAAATTTTTTAGGCTATTTCTCATAATTAACAAACCCATGGAAGATTTCTTGGTAGGACTCTCTCAGAAAGTCATTTATTGAAAGAATAAAGATGCAGGTAACATATACATCTAGACGGCTCAATGGAGCATTCAACTCTCTTAGCCCTGCCTATTGTCAAAGCCTGTTTCAAGAATTGCAGTGTCAGGCTATTAGGAACTCGCTGTAAGTCACCATTATGCCTGAACTTACTAGTCTAAATTATGCAGCATACATTCCTGGTTATGTGTTGTGCATTTTAATCCAGTCTGTCTCTGTGCTTGATCAGCTATTTAAACAATACTAATCACTACAGGAATTCAAGGAATGGCACTTTTATTCTGAGAAGGAATTGTTTTATTTCTTTCATGATACTTTTCACTGAAATAAATGTTTGATTTTTTATTTCAGTGATAAATGTGTTAGAGAAGATCCATAACAACTTTAAAAATATAGGGATCTATGTTATGTAAAGGTCCACCATTTTGCCAACAATGTCTGAATACAAATAAAAACAAATTATAACATATGCAATTATACTGTTTAAAATTTTAAAATTACTTATTAGCCTAAAAAAAAATCTTCCTATAGTGCCATGCTTCTGGTTACATGAACATTTCCATATCTTCTTAGTTTACCTGCCCAAACAAACTCTATATGATTATAAAGGTCAAGCTGTTTTTTCTCTTTTATTCAGCTTTCAGTCACACACATGAGAGACTGCTCTCTGGCTACACGGTTGAAACTGGGATGATACTCCTGCTGATACATGAGCAAGGACAGAATCTCCCAGTCTGGTCTCTGGGTCGTAGGCAAGAAATAATGAAAACTTTTTTTTTCATTAGTTAAATATGACTCTGAATATACCTATGCAATAACCTCTTGGATCAAGTATTTTTAGAAGGGAGAAGATGTTATTTCAGTATATATATGCATGCCTCTAAAGTTCAACAATAGCTCTTCTGAGAACTCTTGGTTCAATGGTTTCCAAAAGGCCTTGCTTGTCAAATGTATTAACTGATCTTCATGAAAAAAAATATACAGAATAGTACATCTGTCATTACACCACATACTTCCTTAGCTCACTAATAAACTGAGAGTCAGACTGAGAAACAGTCACACTGATTGATGGCTCACTTTAAAGTAGTGTTCTGCTAATCAGTCTGCCATGGCACCAAAAGAGTGAATGCCAGGAATGTGCAAGAATTTTTACCAGTGCCATCCTCAGCTCAGTGCTATGAAAATGCTTCTTTAGGGAGCTGATTCTCGCAAGGTGCAGAGGAAACCACTCTGGAGTGCCCAGTTTCTGCAACTTGCATTCACTTAGAAGGGAATTAAGAGCATTAAGCCCTTAGAAGGCAAGCTCCCACTCACTGATGTTGCAGCTTTGAGAGCTGATGCGTGCATTAAATGTATTGTTTCTGAACCTTTTATGGATTTAAAGATAAATGCTTTTAACTCAGAACTGATGCCATATGAATATCTCTAAGGAAAAGAATAGACACTGTGATTATTTCAAACTTATCACAACATGAATTCACTGGGTAAAAAATGTTGATGTGCTTTTTCAATGCTAAACTAAAAATATATTTCAAAAAAGAGATTAAAAATTGTGCTAGCTTCAGTAGGGAATCTGTCACATTTCTATTCTCATCCAAAGATTTGTATGCTTTGATGGTGCAATTATCCACTATGAAGGATCTGTGCAGAGATCCAAATGTTTACTTCATTTTGTGTTTCAGTTTGGACTTGAAACATAAATATGTCAAAGGTCAAGGTTCTCTCCTCTGAGCCACCCCCTCAATCCTCTTGACAGTGTCATAAGCCTATACAATAGGTCTCATTTATTAAGAATTTATGATTTGCTGCCATGAATACCAACGGGTGTAGTGCAAAAATGTTTGATTGCTGAATTGCAATCTAATAACCAAGTTATAGAAGCTATTATAGAACATGACCTACTGGCCAGACGCACATAAATATTTAATCAGGATTCAAGACTTCCTTACACTTGCTCTTAACAGCTTCTTAAAGTAAGAGAAATGGAGATTTTTCAAAGTGTGTGTTGTAAAATACCTCTTAAGTGCAGTGCTGCTAAAGAATGGAACATTTTTTGTTTTAAAAGGATTTGCATACATACAGGTACTATTATATATAATATACAAATATTATATTCAAACAGAATACAAATAAAGTTGTAAATAATTTTAAACCATTCAATTCACGTTTAAACTATAAGGTTAATCATCTCATTAAAAAATAACTACATTATAGTAAGGCAACTATGAGTACATCAGCCAAGACTTTCATTATATTTCCTTAAGGAAAAGTCAGTGTGATCCTAGCGATAGCATGTTGTCTCATGTTATCCAAACCCCGCTGTTAAGCAATATAAATGCTCAGCTCCAAGGCTCCTCAGGGACATGGAGCTATAAAACTGGAATGGTTGTTATACTGTCATGGACTGTAAAAGAGAAATCATCTCTCTAATTTACTTGCAGTAAATGTGAATTGAAAATTTGTAAGAAAAGGGGGGAAAATGGAACCTCAGTAAAATGTATATTGAATGGAAAAATATAGACTTTGTCACAGCCTCTGATTTTTTTTAGTAACATTATTTTTTTGTTCTCAACTGAAGTGCGATACCAACCTCAGGACACTCTATGCAGAAAGAACCAGCTTTGGTCTTTCAACACCTCTTTCTTTTATTATGGAATGTGAGTTAGAGTAGTTAGGTAGTATAAACAAGCTCTAAATCTCATTAATCTTGCTGCCCTTTCTGTTCCTAGTTGTGCAGTCTCCAATACGGCAATCATATTTTGCACTTAAACAGCCACCATTTACTCAGAAAGAAGAGTGATGTCTAATTTTAAGAACATTTGCCGAAACGGTAGCAAGTACAACATTGCCTTTACCATCCAGCATCTATAAATTACAATACTTAGGGTCGTGTTTCTTTTCTTTTTTTCACACACAACCAGGAAGAAAAAAAAAAAAGTATGGTATACCAATTTTCCTGTTTCTAGAGATCAAGTACCTTTTCAACTGATTTCATTTAGCCTAAATTAGAGATGGGGCAAATGGAACCTCACACCCAACTGTTCCAAATGTCAGCAAGGGGTTGTTGAACTGGTGTATCTCCATGGCTATGACTGGAAGGGATCTGTGCTTCCCTTCTCTACTTTGAACATGACAGCAATCATGTGAGAAGAATCATACTAACAGGATTTCAGACCAAACTGGCAGTGACCTCTTAAGAAACACTAATCTCAAGAGATTTCCCACCATTTATGGCCAAGAAACAGTGAGAAGTGTTTACAAGCTTCCAGCTAATACTTGTGAGTCTAAATCTGAACCCTGGCCTAAGTAAGAGCACTGCTGCCCTGGCCAGTTTCCATGGGCATATGCACATGCCATGGCTGTTTCATGGCACCAAGAAGATAATAAAGCAAAACACAGAGGAATGATAAAAACTTCATCCAAGTTGAAAATAATGCCTATTAGCTATCTTTGACACTTCAGAACAGGTTTCTAAAGCTATAACGGAAAAGTGCTGTAGAGTAAATAAGTAATAGTATGTGCTGCAATATTGAAAGAGACTGAATGTGTAACAAATCATATTACATAGTATATCTGAAAATACTGTGTTTGCTTTTAATGTACTTTTAGACAAGATGAACATTAACAATAAATTGCTTTTTAATTCTTAAATAAAGCTATCTTAAAAATTCATGTCATCTGCAATATGTGCAGTGATGTACACTCAGATAAATAACACACATTGTTATTGTCAAAAAAGAACTTATGAATTATTGGATAGAGATATGTGGCTAAGAATCTCTAATTAGAAACTGGCTTAATTCCAGAAAAGTAGAGAAAAATAAGAGGAAATTCATTCCTAAGAAAGGTCTTTCATTCCTCAGGCTGATATGTCTGAGGTAGCTGTCACAGGATTTTCCTGATCTTTCTTGCCATATATACTGTTCTCCAGCCTGTCAGGTCTTAAGTACAGCCCTGCTCCTCTGTAACCCTTGAGCTTATTCTATTTGACTTACTGAATAGTCAGCATCAGACGGGTGAAAGGTTTTGTTTTGCTTTAAAGAAGCAACAACAAAGAAAAGCACTCACCAGCATGCAAAAAGCTGTCTCAAAATTATGTGACATAATTGAGTCTCTTCATTTTCCAAGACAGATATGGCAAATTAAGCTTGAATGTTGTTCAACCAACTTCCAGTCTACGTGTGATACAAAACCTGCTAGGAGTGTTTATTCCAAAATAATAGGCCAACATAAAAGATATTTTTCTCTGGAAGAGTATATGTAAGAGAAATAGGGATAGAAAACTGAACTATGGATACCCTAAAATTAAACAGTTGTCAGAAGAAAAAATTAGATCATTTTTCTGTGGTTTGTAAGAAGTGAATGCATAGACCCAGCCAGCTCAGAACGCAGGCTGGTATCATCAACAACACAATTGCAGTCAGCTTGGTTGCGACACCATTCAGCTACCACATCATTTTTGTCCTCTACCAGGCAATTAAAAAAAATCAGTATCAGTACTGTCATACCTATGTAGACCAAACTCTCTGGTTCCAGATTAGCGTGTTTCTCATGTACAAATTAATTTTTAATCTGTAAAATTAGGTTTATTAAACTAGGTGTACAAAGACAGTTGAACAAGTTCCAGTAGTTAATAATCATCTGAATTAAATCATCCCATACTTCTTCAACTCTCTCTGCTCTGCAGTTAATACCACAGTTACAAACAGGAGATGTGGTCTCATCTGTTGAGGATTAACACATGGCGTTGTTACAACAAGCAGAGAAGCAGCTAAGCTGTGAGGAGAATATTTACTTAAACAACTACTGTCTCTTTAGTAATATCAAAAGAGCACAGGAAGATAACAGCAAAGCCTAGCTGTATTTGGCTTTGCAATAACTTTTTTTTTTTTCTTTTTTTTTCTTTTTGCCTTGCTGTAGTGTAAGCCTACCTGGCTTCACCCAGTTGCTGAAATCTCCTGGGGAAAAAAAAAAAGTGAAACATGCAAGATAATCTATAATTTGGAACACAAGTACGATATAACCAAATAGTAATTCTAAAGTAATTTAACTTCGCTTACTCTGGTGGAGCTAGAACATTTCATCTGTAAATTCAGCAGCTACTGTTATATATACACGGTATAAAAGTTAAATACATATGCTCTAACCAGTGTGAACAAAACCAATCAACTACCCTAAGCACCCCTGAGTTTCAGAAAAATGTAGTGCTAGAGCATATTCTAAGTGAACTATCTAAAAAACAAAAAGTAACCAACCAAAAGTAGTAGCTTCTCTTAGTGTATGTGGATATAAGAATTATAGTCTTCCCTGGGTTTCTACATTTTACTTGAGGCTCACAATTGCTCTAGCATACATATCTAATCTAAGATGTGTCAGCTATGTCTCATTATAAACTAAACACACCAATTAAACTGAGGGATTTTTCCATTCTCCATTTCTAGTCCTGCCTTTAACTCTCTAAACCTATACTGTTTTTTTTTTTTCCAAGAAAAGTGTTAAAGGAGTCACTGCTTGTTGCATATTTATGGCCTTATCCAGAAAGTATTTAAAAGGCACGATAGCTAATATTATATATCTTGCAATAAAGCATTAAGCACAATTGTCCAGATACCCCATACAGCATACCTAAATATTTGGACATTTCTAAAAGTTAGAGAAGATTTAGATCTTCTCAGAAAAAAACTAGAACAACCAGCATCCTGAGCCAGGGAGTGCTTTGAGTCATCTGTAGTCATGTAAAGTGTAAAGATGTCAAAAGCTACTAGATGAATGATGAAAATGAGGATAATGACTCAACATTACTTCCCAGAAACCTTCTCCTTGTCTAAAGAGCTGCATCTATGTATCCAAAAGACATCTTGCAGTCCTGATCTTCCAATTGATCAATGCAAGCAACATGCTAGAATATGTTCTCTTTTCTGAACCATGTGCCTTGTCTCCTTTCCCTTGAAACAAGGCCCCAGGATACAGGCAGAGTCTGCTCAAGTGTTTTACTAAATCACAGTCATGAAAAAAGCAGGAGCATGTGTCCATGGTGCTCAGAATTCCATTGCCTCTGTTGATCTGTCTGTGTTTTTGTGCAGTACATCCCTCTTTCAATGTCTGGATCTCACCTTTAATGAAAGGATTCATCTTTTTCTTTTAAAATACACCATTAAAAAAGGAAGGGGGGAGAAGAGAAAGACAAACACTTTTATATCCCAAGGCAAGGGAGCTCACATTCAGTTCCTTTTCCTGCCTGAGAAGACCAGCATCTTCCTTATTCCTTCTCCCTGCCTGCTGAAAAGAGACTGAAATGCTATGGTGTACTGTACTTAAGTACTTGCCACCACTGTTGATACTGTGCAGAAGAATGTCCAGAAGTCATTGGTTTATGAGTAGGCAATAATTAACACCTGATTTTATAGCCTGCTATTTACAAAACCACCTGAAATTTTTAGCCTTGAGCTTTGTTGACTATTCCCAGAAAATTTCCTGCATTTTACTTTAAGCAGTCATTGCATAAAACTCATGAATGTATCTGAAAACAGAGACGGAATGCAGATTCCTCCTTCCCTTGATTAGGGCTTTAAATTGAGAGAAGGGCTCCAGTTCTGTGCCTCCACTGTCAAAGCAGAGATGTTGATGCACGTACGTAAAGAAATCCTTGTGGTTGAATCTGGGGCAACGTAAGGTAAAAACATATAGAATCTGGGGAGCTTGGGCAATCTCAGTGTTAGGAGTCAGCTAAGCAGAGGCTTTCAGAAAGGCAAGTTTGGTCTTAGCATCTAACAGTTGCCTGCACCTCTTGTTGGATCTGGTCCATAGTTTTGTCAACGGAACTCTTATAGGCTTGACTGTAGCTTTTATTTGAAGACAAATCCTGGGAGAGATCTCTAGTTCTTAAACAAGTTCTAACCTTTTCCTGTGCAAGCAAATGTGCTTCATTCTTAAATGTGTTTCTATACATACACTGTGAATGTCCTACTGCAGACTATTAATGTCAACAAAAGGTTAATAAAAAATAAGGTTTCCAGGCCTTTTTTCATGCTTGTCTGTTCCCACCTGATTTGTTTTATTACTGAAGCTGATGGTTTTCAATAGCACTTACAGCAGCAGCAGTGGAGTTTAACTCTCACTTCTTATTGAAAAAGCCAAATCAGGAGCTGAGTAATATCTGTTACTTATCTGTTCTTTTTAAAATAAAAAGTGAAAGTTAAAAGCTGACAGGGTCATGGGTAAGTGTTATTGAAAGTCACAGCCAGCAAGCAGTTTGCAGCTGGAAGAAAAAAATTTCTTTCCCTTCCTTTTCTGTAGTCAGTCATGGTATTGCTATTCTTCAGTGTTTTTTCTTTTCTTCCCATGCCCTTTAACCAGCACTGATGGTAGATAAAAGGTAGCATGATCCAAGATTTTTTCTTAGACCAAAGAATTCTGCAATCTGGATTTTAAACCTCATATTTCTACTGAATCACCACGCCACTCATTTTTTAATTCTCTCCCCTCTTTAAATTCCCAGTTTTAGAACAAGAAATAATGGATAACAATTCTATGGTAAAGTACATTGAGATCTAGAAAGAGAAGAGGCTAAATATTATTACTTCAAGGCATATACCAGTACTGCAGTCCATAGGGAAGCTAGAAGACAAGCTGTGTGGAACATTTGGGAGTTCAGAGAGCATTAAAAAAATTGCAACCAAATCTGCCAAATCTAAAACATGAAAGAACAGATCTGATGAAGATGCCTTCTCTCACTCTTACTGTTAGTGGGGTGTTAATGTTAATACACCTAAACATCACATAGGATATTCACAGATGAAATAAATAAATTACAGAGTTCATAAGAAAAGAGAAAAAGAGAGAGAGAGATCAAGAGATGCAAATACTAAGAAGAAGATATGGACTTTTCCCTTTTAGCAAATCTGAATGTTTTAGCAAAACACCGTTCAAATTATTTACTGTGACAGTAGGTAAATTTTCAACTAATACATAAAAGATTTTTATCTGATCTTGATTTTTAGCTAATCTCCCAAGGTCATCAATGAAAAATCTTTCTATGGATTGAGCATTGTAGGAGAATCTAAATTTTAGACCTATACAGGGCTTTGACAAACCAGTACTGCATTGGTAAATGCCAGTTCACCAACTCCAATGCATTAGATGGAATTATGTGTTTCAAGAAAAACTTATCTGGGAAAAAAATTAGGTCTATAATAGAGTGTATGGACAAAATGAAATATAACCTCCAAATAGTCAGCTGATAACAATGAAACCTAACCAGTCAGTTAAGACACTTTTCGTGATATATGTGAGACTAAGTTTCAGAAGAAATGGACATCAGTGTTGCTTTCCCTCATTCCAGGAAACTGACTTGGCCAAATAACAATATGGTAAAGGCAGAATTGTACTCTGAAATCTGGTTTCACTGAAGAAATGTTAAAAGAAGTTATTTTCATTGTGCAGTAGAAAAGGACATTACTTTTTTTCGAAATCTCAGAAATTTTCTGATACTCAGAAAACCACTTCCCACCTTTCTTTCCCATGTTTATACCTTGTTAACTACATCATTGTTAAAAACAGAGTTTGTCTTTATTCATTTTTTTTTTTCACAGATTGAGCCTGATAATATTGGAATATGCAAACTCCTTACTACTGGCAAAACATGAAAATGGAATATTGATATTTTATTCACAATTGTTTTCAGATCATCAGTTACATGTGTTTAGCATCCTTCTCTTTGATTGTAAAGTACAGTTCTTTTTAAAAGAACCATGCTGTTACCTTCACACCTTTCTACTTAACAAGGTTGCAAAGCATAATGTTACATTTGTTACCCTCCTCACAGATAGAACTGCCAAAAAGTCATTCTCTCTTTCTTAAGATTCATTGGAGTGTCAGTCTTTATCCTCAGTTGTTGCTGTTTTCCTTTTACATCACAAAATGAAATTATATTTACAGAAGAGAAATTATTGTTCACATTACAATTTAATTAATGTTGAATTAACAAGTAATTTTATTAACAAGCTTTGAATCAACATGTTTGTTGTGCCCTGGTGGAAATCCTCCAGAATTGATTAAAGCAAGCCAAGGATTAAGCTGGTGATTTATTGACAAGAAGAATGTCACCTTTATCTACAGGCAGGGATGTTTGTCTCAGTGGGAGAGTTCCCAGTGCATTTCACCTCTCTTTTCCCCATTACCTTTCTGCTCATTTCCCCCATTTTCAGACAAAAAAAGTATTCTTAAATTTGGGGATTATTTGGGGTAACTGTAGGATTGGGAGCTGCATCTACCTGCAGGATCACACAGTTTCTTGGGCTGATGGAAACAAAGTTTAAAACAAACAAAAAAACCCCAACCAAACAACAAGAAAACCCCAACGTAACAGAAAAGGCCTTTTTAATTTTTTTTTATTCTCTTTTCCATGATGAGCTGCTCAAAACCAGAGGTACAAATGGGAATTTTATTCAACCAGAAAACTTGACACAGAATAAGTTGATGCCATCTGGCTTTATTCAGCTAATACATATGACATTGTTTTATATGCTTCTGGTGGACCATTGCTCCTGAAAGATGCACTTTAATAATATGTGTTGATACTTCACTTAATACACAGCAGTGGTGAGTCATCAACACGCAAATCAGTCAGGAAGAAATTTGTAATAACAGCATAGAGGAAAGTGATTATAAGCTCCTATGAATCCCAGCACTGGGTATCTTACATGTGGTATTTTTTACAATAATCAGTTTGACTGCACTTTGCACTGGCCTAGCTGATTTCCCACAGGCTGTGTTTCAAGGCAGTATCTAATATAACCTGCACAAAAAAAAACCAGATATGAAGGTCATCTCAAGCAGAGTAGGGAGAACTTGCAAAAATCTGCCAGCTGAGCAAGCTGACTTCTTCCTATAATTCATAAAATTAAGCTTCCTCAGCTGATGAGGATAGCTTATTTAAACTTTAAATTTTTCCCATAGTGAGGGATGAACAATATCTTTACACATGAAAACCTATTTTCACACTTTCTCCATTTAAAAAAGTTCTTGCTACAATCAAAACACTGAAAATATATATAGACAGGATTTAAAAGTGTCCTTCCTCCACTCATTTTTCAGTCACAGATTTACTTGAAATCCAGATTTCATGGCTATTCTTAAAGGAAAGCACAATATGGGAGTGTCCAAAGAGTCTAGCTAAATATCCTAAATGCTATCTTTTCTACCAATTTCTAATGATCACCACGATTGTGGTGCAGACAAAAGACATAAATAATTATGGACCTCTCATATTATAATTAAAAGGAATGTCATCCGTGCTCTTCTTTAATAAGAACAGGACCAGACCCATTATTTGAGGCAACAATCTATTTGCAACTACCAGATCCATACAGCAGGAATCAGCAGATGCCTCTGGTCTCCACAGTGTCACACCTTAAAAATTAGATTCTTATTTCAGCTATATAACTGTACAGGTGGTCAAGCAATGCCATCAGTTTCACAAAATTTCCTCAGAATAATCCTAGTCCCACTCTGCAGTGTAGTCTGGCATCAAACTTACATTTTCAAGAGCCTTTTTTTTCACTTTATTTGAAATATCTGATAAGCAAAGTCTTGTATATCTGATTTCTGAAATCCAGAGATCTTTCAGAGGGGCACCAGACAGCATCTAGAAATAATATTAGCTCTGAGGCTTGTAATCAAGAGCTGCTCATGAACATAACACCTGAGTAGTGATAAAATATGACAGCAAGGAAGAAGGATTCCAAATGGTTTCGCACTTCCAGTCTTTACTATTATGCTTTGGAAACAAGACTACAAGTTTTTTCCTCAGAGAATGTTTAAAGCGCTCAGTCAGGAAAATCAGATGGACAAGCAGACTCTCACTCCAGGGAGCTGTAACAATGAATTACTTCTGAAATCTTTTGACAGATAGAAAAATGTAGGCTTGTGCTGTGTTTTAGACCACTGAGTCCTCTACACAGTTCATTTCTGCGGTGAAGGGTGTGAAGTGTTTGACCCTTGCTGTTTGTAAATCCAAACTCTGCGGCAATGGCAATAGTCACCACCCACTGATCATCCAAGTTAATTGTCCATTTTCCACAATGACACCATTTGCAATAACTCAGCCTTCAAAGGATGTATCCAGGACTTTAACAAATGCACTACCCTCAAGACAGACTGTCTTTGATCTAGTCTACTCATTACAGAGGTCAGGTTTTGTGTGAGAGTTTCGTGAGGGCCATATATTCAGTACACTTGAAAACAGGAAAAGGAAAAAAGGAAAAGGAAAAGGAAAAGGAAAAGGAAAAGGAAAAAAGGAAGGAAAAGGGAAAAAAGCTTTCTTCTGATTGTTTCATAACTCTCAGAATAAAATGTCAAATTCTACAAATGCTTCTTCTGATCTATGACCTAAAAGAAGTGTCAACAATTATGATATTTAAAAATAAATGATATTAAAAGCCTTAGTCATTTGCTCTCCTGAACCCTCTAAAATAAATGTACATTGCTCTCTGTGTTCCTGTTTACACCATAAAGGGTTTTGGTCTTCCTGACAATCAGGACTGAGTTTTCATTTGCTTAGACTGTTTGGAAATGGATGGTTTGTGCTTTATGCAAACTGCAGAGGAAAAAAGTTACACCTCAGGCAAGTAAGTTTAAAACACTTAATTTCAACCATAGAAGCACAAGGCTGTCCAAGCTTGCAAAGGAATAGCAAGTTACATTACAGCTTGCTTACTCCCTTGGACTTCAGGGCACATTTATTCATTTCCCTCACAGTTTTTGCCTACACTGCAACAAAAATACGTACAGTATGTCAGGGATACTTTATTCAACAGCTCTCTGCATTGTACTGACAGTCCTGGCCCCCTAAGGTGACTTCTGCTCGGCATGCCAGGGCCTTGACTACATCCTACATCTTATACGTGTAGGACTAATCAAGCAGCAGTCACAAATATGGAAGAATAGTCTGAGGTAGGAAGAGAATGGAAGAGTGCGCAGAAGTGCAGGGTCATCCCATTTTCTGATCAGATACCATGTCCTTAATTTGACTTTTAATGGACATATCTCAATAAAAGTAGAAATGCTGGTACATACTACATTTCTCACCTTTTCTATGAAATGTGTTTCTGTTTTCATCACCTGTAAAACCACTGATAAACTTAAGGTTTAGAACAAAGGGTTTGGGGTGGTGGAACAGAAGGCAATATGGTCAATTCCTTGCTTTCTAGCTAGCTACTCAAAATATTTGAGTTCTTCCTGAACAATCATGACATGTGAGAACACACAAACTAAAATACTAGAAGTCTTTACTCAGGTAGTTTAGCAGGAGTCAGCATCATTACTGTCCTTAAGGTTATATGACTTAAAGGCACATTCCTAACCTACAACTGAAGTGAAAGACATAGGAAAACTGAGAAACCTATGACTACAAAAGCTGGCATTCTGGCAAAATATGGGTTTTATGCATGGCACTAAAATAGTTCAGTACTTTTTTAACATTTCAAAGAATAAGCTATATTTTATTTCTTACTCTGTAGTTACACATGTAGCTGCTTGAAACATATTTTCCATGTGCCTCCTGAAAAAAGACATTCTATAGAGTAAGTGATTTAAATTTAATCACGCAATGAGACCCAAAGACACTTGCCAGTTTTTTTGACTACAAGCCCTTTCAAAATTTTTTTACCAACACAGTGTCTTGAAATAAAAAAGTTCTTTGCTCCTTTATGGATTTCTAAAAAAAAAAATTGGATGTCAGACAGACACTTCAGCAAAGACGAGCAATATGTGACAACCACTGAGCTATTACACTACAGTCTTACTTTGCTAATTAAAACTAGAATAATGCAATAATTAAATTAAGGTCTCAATTAAAATTGAATCAATATACCAATAGATTGAATGATTAAATCACCAAATTAATACAGCAAGTAATCAGATCAAATTAACAGATTGACACCACAATGAATCATTATGCATTGGTCTTTTCTGTGAAGATTTTAAGGAGAACATACCTCCCCAGTGAAAATCAGATTGCTTTTTTCCCCTAGAAGGTGAAAAAAAGATTGGAGAGGGTGATTTACAGGAATTTTTGCCAAGCAAATATGCTCAACCTCTTGGCTGAGGTAAGAGCTATCAGAACAACAATCAGCAAAAACACTCTTCTATATGATATCTAATGACCAAATGGATACATTTTTTCCATACTTGCATCGTTAAGGGCAATTATCTCACTGCTTTCAGCATTTTAAAAATATCCTGGACTTTTTAATGTCAAAGAATTGGAGAACCAATATGAGCTCATAAGTCATTCTAATGTCTGTTGACAAAACGTGAGCTACTTTTACATTTATCAGAATTCTACTCATAATTAAGCAATTGCCCCAGCTGTACTCAAATTTCTGCTTAAATTCTTCACATGATTAAGCACCTTCTTCAAATGTTGTATCTTTTGTTAATTCCAGGCAAATATTCCCATGAGTCCCAGTTTGTGGTGAAAAACCAGTTGTTTAGTTTTCTAATTCAGAACATTGTTTATTTCAAAGCACTTCCTCTTCAAGTAGTTATTTTCTTCAGTTAAACCATGAGATGAGAAACCCTGCTGCTTTTGTTGCGTGCAGGTCAAAGGGTTGTGTGGGAGAGAATTTACCATGGAAGAAACCATCCAGCTTTACCTGGGTGATAGCAATTATGCAGAACAACAAAAGGAGAAGTTAAGTTACAAGATGAGAACTCTAATACATTCTCCCCAGGGTCTGCCACTCACTCAGCCATGAGAAAAACAATGCCAGACTTCACTTTAGTAGTTACGTCTCTATAATGCTGAGATAGTAAAGCCTATCATACACACAGCATACTTTGTTGTTTTACTTCCCGGGTGTCTGCTCTTCAGGTTGCCTCCTCTTAGGTTGTCATTCCTTGGAAGAAAACAAAGAACAGAAGTAGCCCAATCAATTTTTAATTTAAGAGTCCACATGAATAGATAGTGAAGTCATAACTTTCTCCAAAAGGCCAAACCTGGGCATGCCTTTAACCTGCAGTGAAAAAGAAATGTGGGAAAATGTATGGAATCACATTCACAGTATATTAATATCCAAATCAAGAAATAGAAATGTCACTGGGGAGAGGATTGTGGAGGGCATGGACTCTTCAACCCTCACAATAGGAGAGGTGCAGCAGGGGGGACAACACGTTGTCTTGATTTGGGTTGGCGCTTCAAGAGGAAATACTTGGAAGAGATACTCACCCACACACATTCCCCACAGTCATTTCCAGTAAGTCCTGAACATAACTGGAAAGTGAACTACAAATGAAAAATAAATGCACCTTTACCTCTTGCGTGTTGTGTATGAAAGATATCCAAAGATGGAATTCATTTATTTTCTTAGGTTGTTGTTTGAATTTTTTTTTCTCACACTCAGGCATTTTTGATCATTTAAAATGTAGGTAATTTTTGCCATTTATCCCGAGTCATCTGCCCAGAGTGTATTTTAAACAGTCTAGAAATATTAATTAATATCACATGTAAGAATATTAACCATCATTGTCACTATTGTCAAGCTTGAAAAAATGAGACTCAGACAGATCAAGACGTTGTCCACAAAATGTGCTGGTTCCATGAAATAAACTTCAGTGGCCCAGGGAAAAAACTGAAGCGTTCTGATGCCTATAAACAATGACAAAAGCCCAATCATTCTCTGAAGATCACATGATCACATTACACAATTACTCAGACAATTACTTTATCCCTTTATTAACAATTACTGACTGAAGCACAGACTAAAGACAATGGGAAATCTAAGAAAAAGAACTTCCAGACATTTATATGGTAGTTAAACAGTGGTTTATTTTTTAAAGCAATGATTAAAATAATTGTTTCTATTGTCAAATAAACAAGAATATGCAAATATGGATATAAATCCCCTATCACAGCATATATTTAGATGGTTAATCACCTGTAGAAGTCTTCTATAAAACACACCTCTGGCAAAAGCATTTTTCCTTAGTAAGTGATTAAATAATACTGCATAGTGGATAACATTAATACTTCAAATCAATTTAGATTACCTTTCTTTAACAAAAAGCTTTCTCTATACACATTAATATGTATAGAAATATACAGATTAGTATTTTAGTATGAGATGAATTTCAAAGGGCTAATACTCTGGAACTGAGTAATTTTATTAGTTTCACTGTTGTTTGGTATTTTTTTTAATTCTATGGGTAAATATTTATATTGATTATAGGGTTAAAAAATAGTGCACTGGAAATCCTATATTTTGATCCAAATTTTTATATTTTGGGGGTCTTCTTCTGATGAATATTATTAAAGTGCATGTTTGACTTATTAAATGTGAAAATGGAAAGCATGTCTTTTTCTAAAGGACATCTGCTCTGTCCTGTTATAAGTGTTAAGTCAAATGCAGCCCAGTGGCATAAACTTGTGGCCTTATTTGAGGTCTGATAAAAAGACAATGAAGACTTTGGTTGGCTTCCTTCAAGTTTACCACGAAGCTCTTGAAAAAATACATGCTTCCTGTAATTATGCTGTATGAAAAAGCCCTCTCCTATAACATCTCATGTCTTAGTTAAATTTCTATCATTCTGCTAAACTTTGCTCTCTTATTTTTGTAACGTCATGCACATTTTACAAAGCTAATCTTTTTATTTTATTTTTATTATTTTTCCTGGTTCTCCTACTTATTTTCAGCAAATGGAATAGCATATTTCATGTGGATCTACTTCTTTACTTTCCTGCTCTCTTTTGCTCCTTAGGTGGTTAAATATGGAGACTGAAAACTTTTCATGCTTTCAGTCTCAACTAGAAGCTTTTCCTAATGACATTTGCACCTGTGTCATGAGCCATTAGAGAAATCCTGACCACAAACATCAATAATCTGAAAGGCAAGCAGAAAAAAACCTGAGGTAAAGCCACATTCTTAGCTTTCATTAGAAACTTATGTTTAGACCTTCCAGTGAATGCTTCAGAGGGAATGATAAAAGGTTTTCTTAATGTTTTGCAATACACATTGCATTTCAGAAACATTCATGCATGTGTTGTATGTATATATATATGTCCACATTTGAATTATGTTATATATAGGTATCATATCCATGACATATTAAAACTTACTAGTCACCAAATACCCTGGGGGATTTACCAGCACCTGGCAGTAGCACTGTAATATTATTCATCTCCTGACATCAAGTGGCATCCTCTAGTCCAAGCCTGCCGATAGAACAAGATACACTCAAGAGCACACAGTCCCTGCTAGAATGTGGTCTTACTAGCTACTAACAATGGAAATCAGTTAACTTGTCACTGCCAAGTTAATTTGGTGTCTCCAAGAGTGGGATAAGTTAGTTGGGACTCAAACTGTGTCATTAAGATGTTTAAGTTACCTATGAGGGTTTTAACCATGTGCACAGTAGAAACGTGCTTTCTGGAACCCATATGGTCCTGATAAACACAACAACACAATGAAGATATTGGGTTTTTTCTGTAACAGCTGCACTGCATTATTTCTCCCACTTTACCCTCTGAGCAGTATAAAACAATGGGTCATTTCTTCAGCAGATGTAAACTGATGTTTACCATTGATTTAATGAACACAGAGCAAAGCAGTGGAACCAAGCAGATGTACACCAAGGATCTGGTGTATGCCCTATTTTTTAAGTCATCTTACTACAGAAACAGTCTCCTCATTCCAATCTCAACAAAGAATTGTAGTATTTTCTTCAAAGTTATTCTGTTCTGCTGAGCAAAATGGATAAATGTTATAGCTCAGAAGCAATCATCTCTCAAGATTTCCCACGTCTGGGAGAAAACTATTGTCCTTTGGAAAAAAATATTTTTCAGCTGCTGTTTTCTCAAAGGTCTAAGTTATAGGAAAATTTATATTATCAACTGTAAGGATCAAGTATAGGTTACCCATCCCTCTATTGTCCCTATACCTTTAATAGAGCAGGAGAGATATTTTTCCAGGGGGCAAATAATTTCTAAACTGAACTGCTGTTCTGAATCATCCTCTGCAAGACACGTAAGTGCACAAATATTTTTGGTCCCTATGATTTTCCCTTCTCCACCTATAATATTTGAAAACTAGGGGACATACTCTCTTAACTAAGACATCTGAACTAGATGTCTAAAGAGCAAGGTAGCTGGAATATCCTGTATTGTTTCTACACCTAGAAGGTCCCAAAACATTGCACATTACAGTTGGAGATTTTAAAAAAATACCATTTAGGTAAATAATTTCCATCCATTTATAAAAATGTTTTTTTCTTGTTGCATCTTTTAAGAATTTTTGTATGTGTAATTGAGTGAGAAAGAGGTTACAAGTCAAAAGCCATGACTTGGAAAATGAGGGGGAGAATATTTTAACCTGTAGGTAATCGTGTATATTGTTCTTGTTTTGTGATTTTTTTTTTTAAGATAACATTCTCAACTACCCTTTTCCTTGATGGCACATTTATATAATTATTATGTTTGTAATAAAGATATGTACAGCAAGCACTTTCAGTGATACATTGAATAGGAGAAAATCATCTTTGCAAGGATATTTGCTTTCGCTGAAACAGCTAAGACTGTGTAAATATTTAACTATAATTATGCTAAAGCACTACTCTTTTATGCCACAGTCACTCACAAAATGCAATCCTATAAATGCCTTTCTCAAGATTTGTTACATGCTGGCTTTTGGTCTTATGGGAACAAATCTCTTTCACTGCTATTGATCTGTTCTTTAAATTATTCTCCCATGAGGCTTTCAGCTAAGAGCATCTTTTCCTTGAATCTCTTTGTATTTTTAATTGGCTTATGTTTGTTTAAACAAAATCACACCAGTGCCTTAGGCTGCAGCCGTCGACTCATTGCATTCAAAACCAGACACAATCTAGCAGCCTTCACTTCTGTCCTCTACTGGACTCATCTCTTTGGGGATGAAATCTGTCACAAGGAAAAAAAAGGCTTACAAAATTGCCTTTGGACTGGGTTGCTAGGGACATAGTTGGGATTTGCATAATGCTGTTAGAGTCCTAAAGATGAAAGGAAGGGTATATTGTGCCATTTGTCTGCAAGTTCTGGCTAGCGGGTGGTGAGGAGACACTGCCCCAGGAGGAGCACTGGAGAGATGGTGCCTCGGGCAGGCCCCAGATCTTCCTTCCCGCATGGTCCCCCAGGTGAGGGGAGAGGATCTACGCAGTCTGCACTTATCTCTCCCATGGCAATGAGGGCTCTCTGCACTTCACCCTTCCCGCTCCCTTACGTGAAGTGAGGCTGTCAGTGCTGCAGACTCGGCTTGTCCCTGAACCTCGTTCATCAGCGGAGTGAGTGGTTCCCAAGCTCCCCTCACTGAAGGGAACCCAGGAACCACTATTGTGTGCTGCCCTCTCACCACTGTACAGAGGAAAAGGTTCTTATTTCCCCTTTACCTCTCCTTGGCTGAGCAAAGAGGGTTCAGAGCCAGAACCCAAAATAAGATAGACAGTATGGGTGGTGAAAGCAATAGAGAAAAGTATTTCTTGTCATTCAATTTTATTCTTATGCACTTTGATCCCAGATTATTTTTTAATAGTGTGAAGTGAGGCATATTCAAGGATTTTTACCTTTACCCTGTTCTTTTAATTATTTCCAGTCAATTACCAGCTGCTAAAGCACTTTTTTTCCTCTGTGGCATAAATACAAGAGGAAGGAAATAAAGTTCTGCTCATATTCTATTATGTTTCAGTATGAATTCAGTACGAACTCAGTATAATTCAGTATAATTCAGTATAATTCAGCATGAAGCCAAGTCTTTACAGGCTACATGGGCATGCTAACTGTACAGTCAGGCTTGGGCTGTATAGCCCACCTCCACGCAATACAGCTTCACACAGCATTGTCTTCACATCACACTGTCTCTGGAAAGAATTAGTCCCTAAACCCCCTTGCTCCTGAGCGTAAGCCTCTAGCGCAGATGCTCTTCCTCTGGCCTCATGATCTCATCCCCTCCATGCAGTGTGGATACTTCACAGTGGGGTAGGTATTGTAGGAGGGACATTTACTCCCACATGTCCCCTTATCAAGCATTATGTGACCCCTTGAGTGCCCACTCAGTAACTTACAAGCAAATGGACATACAACTAGAGATAGTAATATTTTTCAAGAAAAGTAAAAGGACACCTGGCATACACTTCTAGAAGGCATACACTTCTTGCACTGTAGGCAAGGACCGAAATACATTGCTGACGATCTATGTTATCTGAACCAACAATGTTTGTGGCAAGGTTCCAGATCCTCCATGACACCAACCTCTTGGTTAGCTCCATTCAGCCCAAGAATGCCCAAGCTACCCACTCTTATATGAACTAACCACTAAAGTTTGGTATTGAACTATTCGTCTCTAATAGTTAAGCTTATGCAAAGGAATGAGAGCTATTGAGCTGCTAGATTAGGGGAAGAGACATTGCTGGGCTGTGTGAGCACTGCACTGTAATTTCCCACCTTGGGATTTATACAATATCAGCATCATAATGTCATCAGCCATTAAATGAGTAGTGAATAAGGCAAATGTGAAACTGTTACTCACTGAAGCCAATAGTAATAGAATTGAACAGCACTCAAACTAACAGATTGACTTATAATAGCTAAAGGAATGTACTTCCTTGTGCAGCCACTGGTGAACTTGTAAAAGTTGCTTCCACTGCAGGTTGGGGAAGGAGTTCAAACCAGATCAACAACAAAGAGAGAGACTCTAAAGCAAACAACAGAAGGTATCCTCTACGATCCTTAACCACCAGCTGTGGGTGCTGGGGCAGGAAGGGAAAAGTGCATTGCAGAGAGTAACCAGATTCACATGCTCTCCCCAGATAGAGTTGCCCACTGCCATGTCTGGAGACAGAGTACTGAGCTACACAGATTGCTGCTCTAACCCAGCAGTGCATTGCATCTGTTCTCTTATCCTTAGGTTATGCCTGCAAGCAGCAAGTAGTATTAGTATATCCCTTGCAATCATGCCTAAAATATCCAAATACGGCCTACTGGAGTTACACACTATACAAGTGTGAAACTCAGACCAACCCTGTAAACCAGGGAGTTTACAGTCTAAATCCTGAAACATTGCCATAACCCAAACCATTCAGAGGAAATACTAAAACTTTGGAATGTTTGCAAGTCAGTCAGGTTTGCAGGCATGCAGAGGTGACGAAAGTACTTTTCAGAAATCACACAAATCACAAAAGTAAAATTAATTGGAACAGGCTGACAGACAGTTAAGTATAAGAAAAAAAAAGGAATTGCTTTGATCAAGTGTTTTGCAAGCTATGAGATTTTAATTAAATCACACAAATCAACAATATCCTTGGAGAATTACATTCCAAGATACTTCTTGGTTTTTATGAGCTCAGGTGACATGAAGAATTAATAATTTTGCATTTCCCATTTACTCATTCCAGATTCAAAAGCAGGATAAACAGAAGATCACTAATACTTTTCAATTAACAATACAATGCAGTATAAAACAAATTTTATCTCAGAGCCCTAGACATAAAAATATCTGATGCAAAACCCTGTTCATTATTATCTTGATCTCAGAATCTTTTGTTATCCTTCTTCATATGCCATCCTCTAAATAAAATCATTCCAAGCTTTTGTGCTGACAATAAGGTTGATAAAAACATTCAGTTAGTGTCAGGTGTCAAAACTCAAAAGTGAAGATTTACTTGAACTTTGCATCTTAAATTAAAGACTTGGAATCTGTTTTCCCAATGGTAGTGGTAGTGGCTCCCAAGATGCAAAAATCACATATGATATTTGAAAGAAGCAGCCAGGAGGAGACCATTCCATAGTTTAATTTACAAAGGAAGTGGCAAATATGACTAATTCATTGTAAAGTCTGAATTCAGGTGAACTTTTGAAACTCACAATGTCAAGTCACTCTCTTTTATTACACTGTTTCCAGCATTCCCTGGTTACAGAACTCTCTGTAAGACTGGTTACTAATTAAAGTGTGATTTCTTCCTTTAAAGTAACCTCCTAGGGATACAAAGGTTAAAAAAATGACTACTGGAAAAGATTATGAAAAATATTTAGTGTTGTCATCTTAAAAAGTATACAGATGGCACTGAAAATACCTACAGCTCTGAAAGGATTGGACTACTACTATTGCTTGAGTCACATTTTTTCTTATTTATTCACTAACAAAATGGTTTCTAATGCACCTATAAACACAAAAAATCCAATTCCTAATGATAAGTTTTACATATACTAATATAAGTGATATATACAGAGAAAAAGTATTTTACAGAACTGTAGGCTCTGAAAGTGTTTTAGTTAGGCTTAAAAAGCAGTGCTGCTTATCACTTGATGACTATTGAGCTGGATGCAGACACTTACAGTGACAAGCGGCTGCCCAGGGCTGTGGCTGCCTCCCAGCCAAGTGACACAGAGGACATACCACAAGAAGAAGCAGTTATGCAAGGGAAAGAAAAAGGAAGCCCTCTGGTAAATCTGTCACTGACCATTGTCATGTCCTGTGCATGTTACTCTCCTCTATCCAATTTTATTTCCTTCTCCAGTTTCTGTTCTTATCTACACTGATGTTTACCCTTTGAATTTTGCTCTATCAGATCAATGGGAGTTGATGTAAGAGGGCATATCAATGTGGTGAAAATGTGCCTTAGCTTTTCTGGTGGACCTAAAAAGCAAACGGCCAATATCATAAGTCATACTGGAAGTTCAGTGGGCTAACCAACTCGGCTGAGATGTGGTATAAACAAAGGAGCTAAAGCTTTGAACTGACTTCTTCATGACTATGTGCTTATATTCAGCATTATCTTAACTTACTGAATCAAGACCAGGGTATTTTTAATACACTGAGCTCCAGAGACCACAAAATCTGTCTGAAACAAAGGCAAAGGATTAAGAAGTTAAGCTAAAGGATCAGACCAGCAAATCACTATCATGCACTTTGCTGCTAGTTCAGTGTTATCCAATGCAGACCATGTGTTGCAACTTTTACTCTGCTTTCTTTTCCGCAACTTTTTGCACTTACTCCTTTACTAGCTTATGCATCCATCTTGCATATGCCAAGTGGATTTGGGGTGTAATACTTGGCTGCTAAAAGTGTATGCATGCTAGAAGATGATTAATAGAACAACAGCAAACTGATTGCTAGATGATGTTTGCAGCAAAGGAGTCCTGGTCAAGAAGGTTTCCACATACCTAGCCTCCATTAATCAGTATTTTTTTCACATCTAATACAATTTAATTTCAACATGGATAGTGGCTAAAATTGGACTAACTCCAAATTTAGAGAAAAATCTTTCTCTCTCTAGGATCCCATTTTTTCATCTTTTCTGTTCAAAAGTGATACTTTTAAATAAATACCACCACAATAATGTAAACAAAGACCAACATTTTAACCAGAATTACATTCAAAAATTAACTGATAGAAAATAAGAATAGAAGCTAGACAGAAGCCTCATGGAAAATTTAGATGTCATAAACATTGTGAAAATTTAGACTAAAGATACAGTCACTTCTGGAGGAAAGGAAATAAATATATCCCCCATTGAAGCCAATGCAGATGAAATCACTATTTATTGCTTCATATCATTGTTCAGCTGTAAATGCATTCAATATTTTTCCTCCCAATTAAATATTATTCTCCCCTGGATCAATGTTTTTATTTTTGCTGGGAGGTGTAAGAGAGCTCAGTAGCAACAACACACAGTACCAAAGTCTTATGCCTACAAATTCATGGACATTTGGAAAAACAACTTCATGTATTCTGTTCTTGTGAAAATTATTACCTTGTGAACCAAAGCATCTACGGAAACCAAGGAATCTGAGATAAACCCAATCAGAGTTTAAAAAAAAATAAACAAAATAAAATCACTTCTTAGGGCTGAGTAGTGTCCATTCAACATGTATAACAATTAAGTCTTTCAACTCAAATGAAATTATAGTCAATGGTCATCATCTAGCTTATATTTTCCTAACTCTTGCTTTGAAGTGGTTTCAATTACATACTCTTAATAAAAGCAAGTTTTAAGTGCCTTCTTGTTATGTCTGGTGTAAAAGAAAGGCAGATGGAAACTGAATGTTTAAAGATAACTGAATAAGAATATTTGTATAGAGAATTATTTTTTTCTTAATGGTTAATTAAACCTATTGAAAGTGCTCGGGAAGTCAAACGTCACTCTTGGGTTAATATTCATATCTCTTTGTTACTTAGAGTTTCTAAAGGTCTGATCACTGGATTCAGTCACTAAGAGCAGAATTCACTAATGGCATTGAAGGATGGTGCACACTCAAATCTTGCAGAGGGTTTACACAAGGAGGCAGCATCATAGAAATGACCTGTGCCTTCTCTGCATGTTATATACGGAGCTCCTCTTCGGTCCACTGGAGTTTGCACAGGGATCTGGGGATGCCGTGGCATCCTGTATTCTGGACAACGCTCTGCAACTGTCGTAAAGGGAACAAACATGTCGGGCAGCACAGCTGTCCTGCACTATATGGGTCATGGGTCCTTAGTTACAGATAACCGTGGCCATATGGGGCATAGACACAGAACAAGGCAGTGACTGAGGGAGGAGGTGGGAAAGATTGGGGGGTGGGGGGTGTTGTGAAAGGAGACAGAGGTGCCGACGGCAGAAGATTTTAGGGTGAACTATAAGGTGGAGAGCAACGATAGGCAATTTGCAGCTTAAGAGTTCATTCAGGAGGAGAAGTAAAAATCTTTAGACAAGCTCAGATAAGAGAATTATGTTTAAGCTGAGGAAGTGAGTTTATTCCAGATGTGTTTGACAGCATGAGAACAGAAGTGGAAGTAGTGCTTTTGGTAAGGAGCCAGTACTGAGGATTAGTCAGGTGGAGAGCACTGAGAGGGGAGTGAGGAGCTGAGAGCACAAGGGTGGGAAGAATTGAAAATACAGGCTCTGGCATCAAGTAAAGGGAATGAAAACAAAGAGGGAAGGAAAGGAATTAGAGAAGCAGAGAAATCAAAGGGAGGTTTAAGAGCAAAGCCAGCTTCGGTAGGGATCACAAGGAAAGAATAAAACCGAGAAGGAAGGGAGAATAAGAGCTACTAAGGGAGGGATACTGGTGGTTATGGGGAGGAAATAAAGGGACTGGAGATAATTTGGGGCTAGATTTCAACGAGTGAAGATGAATCTCTCAGACTTTCCCACGTTATGCCCTGCAGAAAGGGTTTTACAATCACTGTTGATCTGTGCATACATGCAGTCATTTCTGTCGGTCTATCTGATTTTGGATTCTTTTTTCCTTCCCTTTTCTCTCTCAAACCTACCATCTAAGGCCTTTATTTTTATAACAGTGTCATATTCTTATGTACAGTCTTCCTTGTTCCTACTTTTTAGCATGTGGCCAATACACTGTATTGTTTGCATTTTTGCTGCTAGCCTACTTCTACACAGGCGTCCCCGAGAGGGATTTAGAGGAGCAGCAAGCTCTCTGCCACAGAAAAGCTGTGATCAGAATTATTTCTTAAGGCAGAGGTGGCTGACCTAGGCAATGAAATACACATGCAGTTCACAAAAGAGGAGGCGGTATGTCATCTGAATACCTTTTTAAAAAGGTTGTTTAATTTAGGCAACTCATGTACCTATACCCATGTCTGTCTTCGAACATATTACGGGACTACATTCTAAGTATGCGTCCATCAGCTTGTGTGCAAGCACGTGCAATATATAGGCTATAAACATATGTTAAGTATATTACACTTCAAGCACATCTAAAGTCGAGGCAGCAATTGCTTTTCCACAAAGAAGTAAACTCTGTGAGCTGAGAGTGAACACTTTTACTCAGCAGAAAAATGATAGTAATATTGAAATGAGATTCTGGTGTCAGAAGAAGGGATAATGCACCCTCACCTTGGTATCTGGACACCCTGATGTCTGCACAGAAATATTAAAAACATGGGAGATTGAATCCCAGGAAAGGTGTAAGTCTCAGTGCTCATTGGTTTTGACAGCTGTTGACATCAAAAATAAAATAGCTTGTGAGCCCTCTGGTGGTATTTATTTTTTTATTTCTCAGATGTTAGCAGGATCCTGCCATAGCAACAACATGTAAATGTACTTGGATATATATGCAGTGGGGTGTAAGTACTGTTGTGTGTATTTACATACACATACATATATATGCATACATATACATATAAATACATATACACACATAAATATAAATATAAAGGATTAATTAATGGCAGAGAAGAGTACCTTGGTACATTGTGAGAATCACTGCCAGAGCAAGGGAAAGAAGAAATCACCTCCCATCATGATCTGAGTATTTATGTGGAAGTGTCCCACTCACACAAGACAGTATTAGCACTATCCATCTGAAAGAGGGAATATGATCATACACTAACAACACTACTATAAGAAATTTAGAAAGATCTTTGCCTTTCCACATCACAAGCTTTATCTATAATACAGTGCCACCTGTTAAAAGCAAAAGAAGTCACTATTATGATCCCAAGGAACAAAGTGTAAAATTCCCCATAAGGTTCCAACTGGATTTGACAAATATAAATCCTTAAAGATAACACAAATTAGAAATATTTTAGAATTGCTCTAGATCACAGCAAGTATATGCTTAACTCAGTATTAAAAGCAGCTTTCCAGTTAGGAGCAAAACACAGTTTCCATTTTTTTTTATAATTGCAAAACTGAAATGTATCAAAAAATCTTCTACCGTATTGAAGAATTTCATATTATCACCATCCTGCAGACATCCAGACGTTGTAACCTTAAGAATAAGAAACAAAGAAGAACCTAATGGAATGGTATGTTGTGCTGAAATTGGTCCCCAGCGAATATCAGTTAAGTTAATAAAACTCCACGCTTACTACAGTAATTCATTATTAGATTGCCATTACCATCCCTTTACCTAACTTGTGGGGTAAAATTTACATTTTAGGTGTTACTCTTTGACAGGGATAATAACCAAGTTTCATTTTCAGAATATTCTTTGTTGTTATAACTGTTTGGGGATTCCCGTTTTAAATTTAAATGTTGAACCATAATACTTCAACAATTACTATTGACAGTAGATATAGAAACTCTGCCATAAGGGAATCTTCATAATTCCTCTCTTTTGGATGCATTTAAGTACCATTTATCTTTAGGAGGAGCTTTAAGTGGTATGAGTTTTCAAATTCTTTCATATTTTCACCTCATTAAAAAAACCCCAACATATTAATCAAAAAAACAGGTGACTAAAGAGTATAACTAAGCTGTTACATACACGCAGGGTTTGATGGGATTTTCACTGCCATAGTCTTTCATTTATGGCTTTCATTTGTAGGATCTGGAGTAAAGTGTCATGCTTAAAAATTGACAAATTTGCTTGACTCTAATCATCCACTTCCTATTGTCTAGTGCAGGTGTTCCATTTTCTGGCACGAAGAAGGTTTGAAATGTTGGTGCTGTGCATTTCATTTAGTGTTCCACTATGTTTCATGTCAGCTGGGAGTCAGGAGTGGTGAGTAGTTACACCTCCCCAAAGAGCTCTAGGAAAAAGTGACATCTCATGAGGATGTCCCTGATCTTCTGGAGTGCATTGCACTGTGGTGCAGCTGTGCTTTTTCTGTTTCTTTGGATGGGAAGAAAATAAATGTATTCCTGGAATTGCAGTGCCTTTGGAGCTCCTGTTCTGTTCCAGGAGGGAATATTTTGTATCAGACCATCCCTACAGGCAGCCTCCTTTTCCCATCCATGTTCTACACTGTTTAAGGTGTGCCATTGCTCCTGAATACAGTGGATTGTAATTGCAAAATTAATCCAAAGAAGTTTTACTATTGGAATATGGGATACTGAAATCAACATTTCTGGATGCCATTTTTAGCCTTTTCAACATGCTGATCAGTGTCTTTGGGAAATCACTAGTCACTGATCTAAAGGTTTCAGTGGATTTTGTTTCATGGTCTTTACTCTCTGTGCATTAATCAGTGTATCGACAAAATGAGTTTAATAATACCCGGATTATATCCCAAAAAAGGCTGTGAAGTTGAGATCAGTGTTCTTTCGGAGCACCAAGTCCTTTGTTAGTCAAGTATTAACCAGAAAGGTAAAATGTGACTGTGATCTTGACAACTCACACAGGACACATCTATGTTGAGCAATACAGTTAGAAGAATCCTAGAACAGTAATGATAGACATGACCCTTGAATTTGAACTTTTGACAGATGATTTCACTGAGCTCATATCTCCACCACTCTTTGTGTGAGGATAATTCTGTCTGTTTCAGTTTTTAAAAAAACAGCTATCTTCTCAGCCCTATCTCACACCACCTAAATGTTTGGGAGTTGAAAATATCTTAAAAATTAAGAACTATAATGAAAGCATTGAGCAAATTTCATTGAAATACTATCCAAATAACCAGTGTACTGTTTGTGACTTGCTCACAAATGATTTAGAGTTATTTTGGAATACTATTTGTGAAATAAATAGACATGGGCTTAATTTAGTAGTCATTTGTCTTCCACAGCTCCAAATTGGAAATCAAAATACAATAAAATTTAAAATGGCTATTAAATCCAGATGCATGTTCAAATGAAAGCAAGACCTATGGTAATGACAGCCTTTAAAGGGCGCTGTCAACTTAAAAAACATAAAGCAACTGAAAATGTTTTATCTTCTTTTGTTGCAAGTAACCATGATATTAACTTTAAAAATACAAAGCAAATGAGTTTTCTTAATTTTCCTATCATTTTCTTTTTTGTAAATTTCTTAATAGTAATTTTTACTGTTTCTTCTCTACAGTAACTTAACATAATTTTATTTTATTTTCCTAATTTCAAATTCTACCTACTGAGATCCAGTGGGACTTACATAAACACCTTAATATAGGTACAAAGGTGCCTAATGGGATTTAGGCCTATAATTATTGTGTTTAAAAAACAAAATGTCCTGTAGAAGTTCATAGTTCAAATTTTACCAAATAACTTCATTTGTCCCTCTGTACTTGCAGAGCTGCAGCAATACTCTTTAAAACAACCTTAAAAGATAGATATTACAGGTATTAATTCCTTCTTGGGATGTGCAAGATACTTTAATCCACCATTAAGTTCTACCAAAAGTGCTCTCTAATAACTTGTTTTTAAGAGATAACATTGTTAGGCTTATTTATTGTGATATTTGCAGAGAGCTGTGTGCTGCTGGAAGTGTCAGGAGACTACACTTAACATTTTGCTTTTATATGACACCACATTTGTATCCGTAACAAAAAGTGACAGAAAGCAAATCAGGGACAGTGGCATGGCTGGAAATGGCACAGTATAAACAGCTTTTGAAAAAATACAGTGTTTTATTTATGTACATTGCATTCTCAATGGAAACGTCCATGTTTGGAATGGGTTAGTACAAAATCGCCATGACATCCAGAGGTAAGTCCTCCATAGCAAAGGATTTAGCACTACAGAAAAACAGGTCACCTCCACACACAAAGAAACCATCAAAACCTTCCCTTTGATATTTTAACGTAGAACCCTCTCGGTTTCTCCTGAGTTACAGCACTGGGTGTTTTGTCATTTCAGGAACTGTAGAGGTGCACGAGATTATCACAAACAGATGGCAACCAGTCAGCCACATCACATCAGTCCTTGCTGTTCATTTGTTGGGATAGTACTCCAGTAAAGAAGTCACAACTGGCACTTAGTAGGAAATGATATATATTATCCTCAAATTAAATTTCAGAAGCCAAAAAAGAGAGGCACATAAAGATCAGGCAGATTGAAATTTTCCCCCACCGCATCACTCATCAAAATTCTTTCTTTCTTTGTGTACGCATTTATATTGCTAGCAGTATAGGAACATATTAGTTACCCAGAACATCCATTTTGGTTCCTACCTTGTCTAGCTGAGGAAGTGTTTGAGCCACATGTGGTAGACCACATCCTTTCTCTTATGCTATCAGGATGACGAAGGAGCACATCTGGATTCAAAATTTCATTTTCACCCTCAACATTTTTGTATTAACACACTGTCATACTTAATATAAATTGGAAAACACTTAGTCCCGTAGCACTTGATTTTCTGGAAGAAGACAAAGCATGACATTGTGGAGTCCATAAACAGCAGGGGATATAATTCATAGTAAAGCTATATAATATGTTCCATATACATTGCAGCTGTTGATAGATTTTATTACATTTCAGTTAAGGGCCTTATTACATTTGCAGGCAAGATTTATTGTATTTGGTTGTATTACTTCTAAAGTTCAGGATATTTTCACATTTGTAGCTGGCTTATTTCATCTATGATCACTGAGTTTACATCATAACCTTGTTATAACTTTAGGTTATGAATAATGTCACCTGTTGTTATGACGCTTGCAGTCAGTTTTCATTACAACTATTCCTAATACTTCACAATATTTTGCAGGTGCTGGATATTACATTGCGGTTTTTAAAGACATATTTTGAAGTCAACGGAACAGAACAGCGTAATGTCTGAAGTAAAGGCTCCTGCAACACAGAAATGAGGAAGCTGGTCAGCAGCATGAAAAGAGAGGTGGGAGATTCCTGCTTACTCACATGCAGATTACTTAGCTAGATACTTATAAACTGGAAATTACTTCTAATTTCAGAGATTTCAGGTACAATAATTTAACATAAAAAATAGTATTCTATTCTAAAAATAAGAACCACATTCTTTCTTTTAATCTTTCTTTGTTCCTAGAAGTCAAAAGTTCACCCATACCTCAATGTCCTAGGGCCTTGGTGTCGTGAAGATGTGCTGGGTTTTTTGGGACATCACATGAACGTGGCTGATGACGTAGCTGTTTTTTACGCCCGTCTTTCTTTACTTATCAGGTCCCACCATTTTTGCCCATTAGCACCTGCTGCTTTCCAGTGCTAAACAAATGCTGTGTTATTCTGAAATCCTTTCTTTCATCCTGTGTCACAGCTCTCTCCCCCCTCTTAAATCCACAAATTTTAATGGAAAAAAACCACTTCATAAATGAAAGTTATAAATTGACTTATCATGACCAGTGAAAAAAATTGAACTAGCTGCCCTAAGCCTAACTTCTGATTAATCTGATTAATTAAAATGCATTTACATTGTTGCAGTATAAAACAAAGATTCAGAGGATCCAAGCCCCTTTCTTCTGGCTACTCATTTATATGCTAAGACAACTTCTCTACCCTTTATAATTTCATCTATGATAACATGCAAACATGCTTGCCACAAAAGGAGGAAATAAAAGGTCACGTTGATTTCATGAAAAATCTTCAGTGGTTTAACAAGATAGTAATTTTATAGTTTCAAAAAATATTAATTCAAACTAATGAAATCACTGAGTTTCAATTGCAGAAAAGACAACCATCAGTTGTTTAACTGTTTTTTAGGAACCACATTAAACTGAGTCTAAAAGATTCCGTTGTGCCTTCACATATTTTAAATTGTTACTGTCTTGTGTGTGTAGATACCTCCTGCAAGTAATACATGGAACAGCTCTATTTCTTTGTAAATTCCTCCTTTCATTTTCCATGCTGAATCAGGCGTGTCCTCAGTGTAGGAGCTTTTTTCTCCCTGATCGCTGGGGCAGAATCTGTTCACCAGAAAGTGTTCTTAAAAGCAATTTTCACAGGAATCTATAAGAACTCCTGCATGAGTTTAAGTCTTGTCTTATGTGGTATAGAAAAGCAGAAGAGGCACCGTGTGTGCCAGATTAGTGAAACTGTACAGTTCATACAGCGTTTGAATGCTATCCAGAAGATTGTACAATTATGATCCTCTTTCTGTACTCTTAGTCCCATGTATAGCCCTTGGCCTAAAGTGTTTGAGAACAGCATTTCTATGCCATCATCATGGGTTTTAATCGTGATTAGATATCAACTGAGAAGAAAGGAATGAAACTAACTTTTTCTTAAGATAGTTTTCTAATTTTCTTATCTGTTTAGTTATCTAAACATGGTTAAAAACCTACCCCTGACTGTAATCTAGGTACACTTTCTTTGCGGAAGACTTCACTTGGAGGAAACAGTATCAAAGAAACGGGATGTCAGTGCTCAAAAAGACAAAAGACATTCATAAAGGAAAGAGAGAATCAAAGGCATAGAGAACCTGTGATCAGGAAAGGGGATTCGGAATTCTGAAATGACACCAATCCAAATGCTGTAGGACACTGTGAAGCAAGGAAACTGAGGAAGGGAATTACATAGAGGTGTTTTATTGATTTATCTAGGTTCTGTTTATTTCCTGTGCCGTCTAAGGAAAAAATTTGTAATTTTGGTGCTATTCTTGAAATATATTACATGCTTGATCTAGCACTTATCTTTTCAGATATTTACTAGAAATTAAACTGTCCCTGTCCTGGCTTTAAACTGAGAATCTGTACCCAGAAATACAATGAAGAGGTCAGAAAAGAGGAACTACACTGGTCTGCGGAAGCTTAAAAACATTTGGGTCTAATGTGATATGACCTGCACAAAAGAACCTATCATTCATCTGTCCAGAATTGAAAATTCAGCAAATGCCATGAAATACATTTATATTTTCAGTACATTGCCTTTTAAATGCAAAGCATCACTGTTGCAACCTGCCCCCAAAAAAACCCCAAGATGAGGCAATTAAAGCCAATACCTATAAAATGAGTACAGTTGCACTTGCTAGTTTTCATCGGCAGACTTTTTTCTCCTTTTTTTCTTTGTTTTCCTTTCATAAAACCAAAATATTCCTGATTGTAAGCACAAGTTGCAATTCTTATACTTAGAAAAACATGATTCACTGAGAACCACTGAGTAGAAGCTCTTCAGCATGTTACAAGCAAAGCAACATTGCAGATCAGGCCCTTTGCTGATTAATTTCACTCACCTAATTAGTGATGCTTCTTGAAAGAATCCTTCCTTTTTGTCCTTTTGCATTGATGGTTTAGGTTGGAACAGGCTTGTGTTTTCCAGTTACATGTTCTCCAACAAGCGTAACAACAGAATTTACATCTGAAAAGTTCACAAAGCACTATGTTGTAGAGTGAATTAATCAGTGACCTTTCACTACCAGAAGTGTGCATGTCCTGATAATGTAGCTGAAAGCCCTTCTGGAGGCAGGAGGGGGGAAATAAAGAACATTGTAAATTAAAGGAGATTGGGACTGGGAGTCTCATTTTCTGTCTTCTGAGTTCAGAGATGAGTATTTCTCACCTTAAAGACTAGTCTTAGCAGGCAATTATTCACCATGCCCAACATATTTAAATGACATAATTGACAACATTTGTTCAAAGGACTGAAGAAGCTGGGATGATAAAAGACTTTCTTGCATGACTAGTGTTTGGTCATTCTAGGTCAGGGTTCAGGTGGCACGACAGAGAGTCTGGCACCCAAACTGTGAATAAATATAACATATTTCAGCTGGGGTGTCTGGTCTTTGAATAAAAGGTTCCACTCTTTATCATTTTCCCAGTATCTTGTGTATGATAACATATATCTACATTGAAAGTACAGCCATGTATTTCCAAGCAATGAGGAAAGTAAATGATGTTAATCATAAGAATTCAAGATTAAATTATCATGCATAGTCTATATAGACTGGATTATGCTGCTAGTCCAAAGCGGTCGGAAAAAAATTTTACTGAGTGCTGTAGCAAACTTAGGACTTCATACCTAAGCTGTAGCGTTATTGACGTTCTGTGGCTGTTCCTTTGAAACTATAAATGGACATATTTATTGTGTCTCAGTGCTTAAACTTTTCAGAGACACATAGGCTTATGGATTTTAATTCACACATACATATCTTGGTGGGAATCAATTTTTTTTTTTTCCCCTCTTCAGTTATTTGGCCTTATCTTTTCAATTTGAATTTACTTAGAAACAGCAACTAATAAAAGACTCTCAGGACTTACTAAGTCCACTTCTCAGCTGTAGGGAGACAATTACTTTCCAAGTGATTGCAGCAAACTCAAAGATCACATTTCACAGAATTCAAGAATGCCAGGCAAAATCTACTACTATATGCTTTCCATGCTCACCTTCACAAAATGTCTAAGAAAAGATTAAAAGTAGATCTTTCTCTGTCTGTAGGGCCACTGTACAATGGCATTAACACTGACCTGTTGGGATTACCTTCCAAGATACATGTACAAACCACATTAGCTTTCCTGACATTTATACCACATTTCTTATTAATACCATAAATCATAGAATCATAGAATACCAGGTTGGAAGGGACCATAAGGATCATCTGGTCCAACCTTTCTTGGCAAAAGCACAGTCTAGACAAGATGGCCCAGCACCCTGTCCAGCCAAATCTTAAAAGCGTCCAGTGTTGGGGAATCCACCACTTCCCTGGGGAGATTATTCCAATGGCTGATTGTTCTCATTGTGACAAATTTTCCTCTCGTGTCCAATCGGAATCTCACCAGGATTAACTTGTACCCATTACCCCTTGTCTTTTCCATGTGACTTCTTGTAAAAAGAGAGTCTCCGTCTTCTTTGTAGGCACCCTTTAAATACTGGAACATGGTGACAAGGTCTCTCCTAAGCCTTCTTTTCTCAAGGCTGAACAAACCCAGTTCTCTCAGCCTTTCCTCATATGGCAGGCTTCCCAGTCCTTTGATTACCTTTGTGGCCCTTCTCTGGACCGTCTCCAGCCTGTCTACATCTTTTTTGTATGGCAGGGACCAAAACTGAACACAGTATTCCAGGTGTGGCTAAGTAGAGTGGGATAATGACATCTTTATCTCTGCTGGTGATGCCCTTATTGATGCAACCCAGCATCCGGTTGGCTTTCTTTGCTACAGCAGCACACTGTTCACTCATATTGAGGTCCTTCTCCTGTGTCACATAGGTGCAATTCTACTTCTTAGTCTCTAACAGTACTATTCTCACTAAAATTTGTTGTCTTGTTCAAGAATTTGATTTCAGAATCCAGATTCCCTTCAGAAGGAAGTGGAACACCAGAGGTCAACTCAAAGCCTAAATTAATCATTCATTTGTATTTCATGTATTTGATTTATTCCTATTGTTCTAATCTGCAAGCACATTCAGTTCTTCCCAAATTCTTTTCTATATTGATTCCCAAATACTTGTAACAACATATTTTAGTAGAACTCTCCTTCCGTTTCTGTCAAGGTGATTAATGAAACTAGATTGTCCTAAAATGATTTCTACTTGCTTTAAACCTCTAGTAAATCACGCAGCTGACTGTGAATTTCCTATGTACGACCATATCAAATGCTTCATGGAAATCCAGACAACTTAGTTCTATCGTATTTTCTCTGTCTAGATCACTATCTTATCCAAAAAAGATCTTTTTTTGTATTTTTTTTTCTTTTGGCATAACCTGTCCTTTCTATTTCATAATCCATTTCTTCTTTCTTTTTTCTTTTATCCATGTGTCCATAGAACCTCTGAATAGTTGTTTTAATATCCTTTGCAAGGTCTACTTCAGCTTGAATTCTTGTATTTTTTTCACTTTATCTCCAAACATCTAAAATATATTCTTTTTTGCTGATCAGTCCATTCTTTTCCCATTCTTTATAGCCTCAATATCCTTTCTGAGAGTATTAGGTCATCCAAGTAGATCTGGATCTCATAGCCTTCTTTTTTCCCTTTCTTTGGAGTCCACATTTGAGATAGCTTATGCACTTCTACATTAAGAAAATGCCAAGTTTTTCAGCCAGTTTTTGCCCCAAGCTTCTCGAATGAATCGACTTCAGTAACTTTCTTACATTGTCAAATTTATTCCTATTAAATTGTGAAGCACTGTTAGAGGGTCTACTTCTAGCTTTCCATTTAATTTCAGCTGAGTTGGCCTTGGATTGCTTAGTCCAAGCCCAAAGGGGGAGAGGGTTGTTTACAAAGAAATTTATAATTTTCCTCAGCATTTACGTAAACCACCAGTTTGCTGGTTTGACAGTTATTTCATAACATTTCAGCAGTCACTCCTAGGAATAAGTAGGAACTAACATTATTCCTACTATTTTTCCAACCTATATCCAGGAATTTTTGAAATATTCCAAATAATACTGTACAATAAATATCGCATCTCTTCAGTAGCATTATTTTCCACATGATCCAAACCCTGAGAGTCCATAACAGATCTGCAGCTATACTTGACTGGATATTTAACACAAAGATTAAGGTACTAGTTTCCCTACATACAGCAATCTCCAAGGGAACAAGAACTTGCTGATCTACACAATTCCCTCACATGCCGAGCTCTCTCACTTTCAGTAATTCTAGGATTAAGACCTTGCTACTCTAAAGAAACTTTGACTTTTTTATACATCTAATATTCAATACACAAAATACTTGTTTTGATTTTTGTTTGAGACTGATTTTATCTCAGTCACATATCTAAAAATCCTCAGACTTTTAAACTCTAAAGAGCAAAGTCTTTTTCACTGTAAAGTCCAATCACTCCATCTAGTTTTCCTTCTCCTAGCCTGAACTCCACACTTTTCACCTCACAGATCATTACACTTAGAGAAGAAATAATTTAGCTAATCATTGTCGGCTATATCTATCCTGAATGATCCATGGAAAGTTACTGCACTCAGCTCCATGGATGACTGACCTGCTCAGGAAAAGGGTCAGCCATGCTGAAGAGATTTTCATTCTCTAAGTGAATCAGGGTTCTGATGATGCTCAAGGGAAGGAGGAGGCCAAGTTACCCTCCTCATGTCTATTTAGGTTCATTTTAAAACCAATGCTCATAAAAGGCACAAACCAGCTTCCACTTCAATCCTCTATTTTTCTTTTGGTTTTCCAAAAGAATCATCTCCAAATTCTCCATCAAGGACATTTATAAAGAGTTTAAACTTATTACATCTATTGCACAGAATCATTATTAATCTGGGGATGTGTGCACCAAGTTCTAAGTGCCAGAAAACGTTACAGAGAGCTGAAAAAATATGCTACCCGCTCTGCCACTCAGGCAGAGACTTCAGACTTCCACAAGTAATATAATGTAAAACCTCAGGATAGGATGCCAGCCTAAATGAGGGCTGATTCCTTTCCTGGTCCTAGAATGTCTACCTGCTCTGTTCATGTTTGGTAAATAGGTAGAGAATCTACAATCGGATCCCTCGTGCCAGTTTTAGGATCAGTACTGAATACTACATTTTTACAGAGATTTCTTCTCAGTTACCGTTTATAAATGGTTCTGCCAGTAGTCTATCTACTTCAGGTAAGATGTAATTGGTTTCAGTTTTCCCCAGTGACAGATTTTTTCATCGATAGGCTCAGCAGGGAAAATGGTAACTTTTAACATTCAAAATCAAACACATTATTTTGCCCCGTGATCATAATACATCTCCTATTCACTATTCAGCTAGTGAAGGAAAACTGGGAAGAAAGCCGAAGGGCAATTTTGGCATGACAGGAAGCCATAATCCTTTGCTGTTATTTTTAAGGTAGCTTTAGACCCTCTCTTAACATCAACAGATGAAAGCATGTTTTTATATGTCAGCATTATGGGCTCCAGTCAACTTACCTGCTCTATCTACTTCAAATAAATTATATTATTCTAAACTGTCTTTTCTTTTACCTCCAAGGGATCATAAAAAGATAGTTTCATGCAATTGCTTAGCTACGTGGAATGCTTTCTCAAGCTACATGTATGCAAGAGTATTGAAGGTGACAGAAGACAAGATGAGCTGCAATTCAGTATGATGATAATTTATTAATTTTAAGATTAATATAGGTAGTTATTAACTTAATTCACCATGAGCTCTTTGGTATGAATCCCCTCATAACCTTCAGGTTAATATAGCAATAGTAGTTTTGTTTCTTTCTTATAGTCATCCTTGTAAGATATTCAGCACAGGTTTCTTCTTATCCGTCTCCATGAATAAGAGAGGATAAAATTAAAGAATTAATTTCTTTCATAGGAAACGTAACTCTGGAAATGTAAGATGAAGTTTATTTAAAGTGTTTAAAAACTTTGAAAGCATCACACACTTCCAACTGAACTAATAGGCTAGCAGCTTTTGGGACATATATATACACACACAGAGGCATATAAACATGTGCATGTGCATGTGTGTACGTATGTATATATGAACACACATACACACAAACATGAAAAACTCTGTGTGTGTATGTATATTACATACATATATATGTTTGTTATTCCCGTATTCTTTTAACTCAGACCATTAGAAATTTGAGGGAATGGTTTACAATACTTTGAAAATTCGTATAAAAATCTCATTTATTTTTACTTGTTTCTAACAGTAATAGATGGTGATACACATCCTGTAGTCAAGATAAACCACTAAAAGATTTGTTGAGTGGAGAGCTGCTGCAATGATTTCATTCAAGTCCCCAAAATGATATCAAGGCAGTCTTTAATCTAAACTTTCTCATCCTTTCTTTCTTTCCCTTTTTATTAGATATAGTTAATCCGCCTTTCTCCTCATCAGATAACATAGGTTTTTGCAAAACCAGATCACCAGATACTATTCTGTTAAGTTTTCACTTGGCCACATAACCTATATGTGGATTAAACAATAGTGGAAATTTTAATGCAGCCAAAACCTTCATGACAGCTACTGTCCTGGAAAGTGATGACAGTAATTAAAATCAGCCTAAACTTGTTTTCTTATAGAGACATTAGTTTCAGGATTAGAACTAATTAATTCTTGAAATTCACCTGGAGTAAAACTTGTCCTTAAAAGAACAAGATTTGTTCCAGAAATAGTAAATGAAAAGGGAAGAATATAGTAGTCTAGAAGGAACAAAGACCACTCTCATTGAATGAAAATTAATTGTCAATCTGAGAATTAGGAGATATCATATTAATTCAAAATTTACTGCTTCAGATGCAAGTTGTTTCAAACCAGATGAACTAAGTAACTTAGAAAACATACCTTAGATCACTCTAAAAAAATAAATCTCCTTTAAGCAAAATCTCCTGTTTAACAACAAAATTAGACACACCCAAATATATGGTCTGATCTTACAAAATGTGCTTTCTGCAGAATTTTCAAAAGCTGGATTATCACCTGTATATTATATACTTCACTTTAAGTATTGAAACCAGCCCATGGAATGGAGAGTACAAATTACTCATGAGAAAATTACAAGGCAACAACTTGTATTATGGTTTACATGAAGAAAAATAACATGATCACTATGCTGCCTACTCTACTGACTTTTTCCCATTCAAAGACATATTGAAAGTCACCCTGCAGGTCAGTAAATTCAATTAACTTCTTTTTTTCTATTATATGGCTGTAGCTCAGTGTGCTTCTGGATGGGAAGGACCACCCTGGCCCTGTGGTGCAAGTATGCCTCCTAGGTTCTGGAAATACAAGTTAGGTCACAGCTGTTCAACAAGTGAATGCCATGGAATAGTCCAAGGTTGAAAAAAATTACTTCCTGCTACATCAGGAAAACTACTTGAAATTCCCCAGAGAGATACCATTCCGTAGGAGTTTTAAAAAAAATAAATAATTTTATTTTGAAAATTTTGAGTTCGTTTCATTGCAGAATGGGGTTAAAATACTTCTTTGGTAATTTGAAAAAGTATGAAAACATGTACGATTAAATGTACTGATATGATTTGGCCTAAAAATCAAAACAATAAATTTGAAAAGACTGTTTGATAAAAGTAATCAATGCACAATCAGAGCAAAGCATATTCAAAGTGAAGCAAGAAGTCTGAGATGTTTTGACATTCTCACATCAAAGAATTATGGTCAACACTTGCTAGATATAATTTTTTTTTCACAAAAAACAATATTTTCCTTTGAATAGTTTCCAACAACTCTTCCTCTGCTCCCAGCCAAGACAAAGTAGTAAGGAAGGCAGCTGTACCTCCTCTGAAAAGCAGCTAAATTTGCATCTTTCTCAGGGCTGAACCTGATAAATCAGTCCAGCCTTCTGTGAACAGGAACTATAACTTGATACAGTATTGCCATAAAATTGTTATAATCAGTCAGACCAGTACTTCTTTTAACAGATGGAATTATAGAACCAGTTCCTTCACAGTACCAAATAATGTAGCTCCACTGATTCAATACAACTACTTTGATTTACATGGACAGCCTAGCCCATACCATTTATAACCTGTTTACTTTCCAATAAACACCTTGAAACATAATAAAATTCATTAGTTTCCTCTAAAAGTGTACATTCTGTGAAACCAGTTACACTTTAGTAGTATAAATGTAATTGCTTTGGAAGAAATTCAGGCCACTGTACCTCATGTATCTCAAACCAATGCTTAGGTAACTATCAAAGCTGGATGTCACCAGGTGACTTTGTTGGTCATATATTGCTTCTCAGAGCTATGCATCACTGAAGTATAATCTTACAGTACAATAAAAATTGGATGGTCTACAGGAAAAGAAGAAGAAGTGGGGATAAACTTAGATATCAGACAAGGGATGCAAACACAGTTAATACTCATTGATTTAATGTGTTTGATGATTGTATTTTTAAACTTTTTTCTATCACTGGTGGGAGAATAAGGCATAGAAAAAAAGTAGTTACAAATATTCACAAATTCTTTCTGTGAATTCAGAATTCAGTCATTCTGATTTCCAGATGTTTCCACCAGCATAAATTCTACTCACTTCTGTGCATGAAGGACAACATTTGAGACAGAGAACTCCTCTTTCTCAGTGATACTGTCTTCCCTGTCCATTGGATATCACACACAATGCCTTAGTGGGAAAAGTATTAATGAGATTTTAGTTGTCCTGAATTACCTTCTGGATAAAGAAAGCCTAGGATCATCACTCCAGCAGCTGTAGCAGATGACACAGAAGTTCCCCTACAGAAGAGCAAGACACTGATTTGCCACACTTGCCAGGAGGCGGCTGGATGAAGCAGACACACTATGCCTTCTTTAGCCCCCCAAAACATAGCTGGCACTGCCCTCGCCAGGCAGTCCTAAGTAAAAATGAGAGCTAAAGAGCATAACTTCAGAGCTGATGCAATCCAAGTTTGTTTCTGAGGATGTCTCAAAGTGGACACCTGAAAATCTGTCAGAACAGGGATCAGATATTGCAGCTGATTGTGCAAGTCAGTAAAAATCTTCCCCATAGTGTATTACAGTGGAGACTTTCTTCTCCTAAATTACTCCCTGTAAGGGACTGAAAGAGTTAACGTCTGTCAATGTCTCAAACCTTGTAGCAACCAAGGTACAGTCTGCATAACAAAGAGGGACGTTAGCAAGAAGTTGGTTGGCACGGACAGAGGGGGTGTGCTGGAGGGTGTGCAGTCCTGTGTTCTGGCAGAACCAGCCTGGTAACCCACCAGATATGGCCAGAGGCCACACAAAGCTATTTCAGAAGGGGGGCTTGTAGCTCCTTGGAAAGTCCCGAAGACCACCACCCCAATATGTGCGGCTGCACATGCTTAGTAGGTGAAGAACCATCTGGAATACCACCATATATGTCAAGAACTGTCTAGAATGAACCCATATAAGTCTTCAAGAGGTGTGACGGGGGGGGGGGGGGGGGCGGCGCGGAGATTGGACTATAAAAGGCACAATGCAAAGAGCCGGTGTGTGTGTGCACCCACCAGCGAGGAACTGCTGGATCCACGGTGGTGACTGTCCTTTGCTTATCTGCCTGAAGGCTTGCTTCGTTTCCTCCTGCCACCTCCTGCCTCTCCTATCGCTCTGTTTCTCCGTGCTTGTTCAATAAAGAACACAGCCTGAGTGGCAGCATTTGGCCTCCTTTGTGTCTTAATCTCACTCTTGGGATCAGCACGAACTTTCCCTGGTTCCCAAATCTAAACCGGAACCTGACACTCCCGTCCTAGTTTTTACCATAGAAGGGTCACTAGTCCTATGTTATGCCACCGTCCAGAAAACCGTGAGTCACCACCCTGGATGCAAAACACAAGACTTTGCCTCTCTCAAACCCAGAACACATGTTACGATAAAGGATCTCCCACTGGGAACAGCTATCATGAGCCCACTTGCTTCCCATACCTCTCCTACAGGAGACAAGGTCTGGCACTACGGAGTCTGAACTGTCACATAGAGGAGTTACAGTAAGAGGACAATAGGAAGGTATAATTATAGGATGAGAAATAATAGGATTAATTAAGAACTAATGTCAAAATAAAAAGAACAAAACCTTTTTATATGACATATAAAGCTGGAATTCAGTGGCTAGGTATAAAAAAGAGAGTTTAAACTGTAAGTATTTAAAAAAAGGATTATAAGAAAAAGAAGGTCTAAACTAATGGAAGGTGAGCCATCCAGAAAAGGAAATGAGAAATATAACCAGAAATGTCAGATAAAATAAATTAATGAATTCTATGTTTTGCAAACTTCTAGAGAAATGTTGACTTGTATTCAAAATTGACCACAAAGTACCAAATATTTTGGCAGCAGTGATAGGATCCTTAGTATGAGAGTCTTGTCTAGAGACCCAAAACTCAAGAACTGAACTAAAGAGAGCATTTAGCAAGATACGAAGAAAGAAGCATAGATCTAATATTGTCTATACCAACAGTGAAATTATATATAGAAAATTTAAGTTTTAGATAAAAGTATTTTAAATAATTGTTGTTAAATTGTCTGAATGTTGTTAAAATTGTTCCCTCAAATGTAATTACAATTCCGAATGTTTTAGAAACTTCATAGTTCATAAAAATGAAAATAAATAAGACAGTGTTTCAGTGAAAAATTATCTTCCCTAAATAAAATGCATGAGAATTTTCAAGCGTTAGCTTAAAATATATAGCACTTGTGACTTACCAGATGCTTTACCTTCAATAGATAGGAATAAACTAAGCAATTTAGGATTCTAAGTTCCACTTTCAAAATTTTCACGTCTAAAAATCACATTTCCAAATGCTTTTAACTGCTGAAGGATATGAATAAGTATCTAGTAGGATTGTCAAAAGCCTTTAATCAGGTTAGACAACCAAAACTTACTGATTTTAAGAGATTTGTCTGTCTGAAATCTCAAGAGATGTGTATTTTGATCATTAACTGCCCATAAAACTATTAAAAATCTGTTTCTACTGTACTTTTAAATTTTTATTTTCCTGCTTTTTAAAAATATGCTCCTAGAGTCATCTCTAGACACACATCTAATGGTGAAGAAAACAAAATAGATATTTACAGTAATAAAGTTAAAATTCTGGTCTGATGTCTGATTTTCCAATTTTTTCACCACAGAAAAGTTTATTTCAAGAAAGAATAACAAAGATGTTTACTTACTCAGATAAGCTTGGGGTTTTTTTTTAAGCTTTAAGCAATGGATTTTGACATCGTAAGAGTGTTCTTTTTTTTCCTGTGTCCATTTTTGGTATAACTGCCATGTATCAGCTGTAAAAGGGTAAGTTTGGAGTCATGTAGGCAAGCTCTTCATTGCAAGCGGAGCAGGCACATTCTGTTTCAGATGGCAGACTGATTTCAGGAAGATTTCAGACTTCTAAAGACTTCATTTTGTCATACTGCAACCACTGTGTCCACATTATTATGTAAATGAAAACATTTCAGACAGGCTCAGAAAGGCATGGTAAGGACTGTCATGTTCAGAAAGCAATGTCATTGCTAACCTCTAAGGTCATACTGGTCTATTATCGAAGTGTCAGATAACACTGTGTTGATAAGTAGATTAGACAAAGTATTACTTTACTATTATATGAACAAATGTCAGTCTTATCTCATTAACTTTTACATGAATTACATTTTCCTCTTTTTTTCTGATGTATTGTTTATTTAAATCAGCCAAGAACACTAGGGAGAAAAAGACACACATTTTTCTTGTTGTTGCATGAACTAATAAAAGCGCTTTAATCAATCTCTCCTTTTGTGTAGGACACAACATCAAAAATTAATTGTTTGTATCCCTATGCAATGGAATACAGTGAAACGGTGTTGTATATTTATTGAGTTTAATCTAGGATTAAATTACTATTACATAAAAACAGAAAATCCTGTTATAAATTATAGATATTTTATTCCCTTCCAATCCCCTTATTCCCTGTACCAGGTGAAAGCTAAAAAATGTCCTTGAAAACCTAGGATGGTACATGCTACATGCTAAATGTTCAAAGCAGTATGCTGGAAATAGGTTCTCTGGCTCCTGGTATCATTAAAAGAACTTGCCACCCTAATTCACAATAAATTGTGCTAAAATATTATATCCATTTATAGAAAAGGCTAAATGTGTAATACCCTTAGAATTGCATCTCACTAGCAATTATTTCTGCTATGTGTTATGACATACATTTCTCCTGTACTTAGGGTAGGATAAAGCACCCTGTGTACTTTCCTTGTGATACATTTGTGCTATAGAGGTATTTGCCACCTAAATAAAACCTCCTAATAGAAACAACCAAATAGAAAAGTGTTGTCAGGGAAACAACAAAGAAGGCAAAAAAATTCATCTACCAAAGCATATACAAAAAAATATGATGGACGGTATAAGAGCTTGATTATACACCCATTGAAATCCCAAATATTCTTTCTGCTATTGTCAGTGAATTTGGACCATGATCAAGAGAGGTGTCCTGGTTTCAGCTGGGATAGAGTTAATTTTTTTCCTAGTAGCTGGTATAGTGTTTTGTTTTGGATTTAGTATGAGAATAATGTTGATGACACACTGATGTTTTTACTTGTTGCTGAGTTGTGTTTATACTAAGTCAAGGATTTTTCAGCTTCTCATATTCAGCCAGCAAGAAGGCTGGAGGGGCACAAGAAGTTGGGAGGGGACACAGCAAGGACAGCTGACCCAAACTGGCCAAAGGAATATTCCATACCATATGACGTCATGTCCAGTATATAAACTGGGGGGAGTTGGCTGGGAGGGGTGGATCGCTGCTTGGGAACTAACTGGGCATCAGTTGGTGACTGGTGAGCAATTGCATTGTGCATCACTTGTTTTGTATATTCTAATTCTTTTAGTATTATTATTGTCATTTGATTATTATTATTTTTCTTCCTTTCTGTCCTATTAAACTGTCTTTATCTCAACCCATGAGGTTTTTTTTTTTCAATTCTCTCCCCCATCCCACTGGGTGGGGGGGAATAAGCGAGCGGCTGCGTGGTGCTTAGCTGCCGGCTGGGGTTAAACCACGACAAGAGGCTATAACTTTCACTAGTAAAGTTGAGAAGAAAGGCTAATAGTGAGTGAATTTAATCAGATTTTTCATAAATTTATCCTGACTGAAGTTTTTATGGCACCAGTAACAAACACTTAAGTATCATGGATGTAGTGACAACTAGAGGGACAGTGACACTATTATCTTTTCTCTTCCCAGACAGAAAGAAAACAACTGCTTTTTTCTGCTGGCCATTGCTTCCTCTAGATCTGTATTCTGACTCTGATGAAGGCTTGTGTCAGGAGACTTGGAAAAATGTAGACTATGTAGAGTAAATCCCAGAACAGGTACTTACAGAACAGTGTAATCACAAGACAAGATTTTTTTTTTTTTTCTTTTCCTACCCCTCATTAGTTTGAAACCAGCTTATTACTTGATGGAAAAGGGGAAACAACGGTAAAGCATTTAAGAGGACTCACTGTGGATCCAGAGACTGATGAGAGTCGGCCTTGTTCCACCCACCTGCCAAAGCTGATCACAAACTACCCACCCAGATGTAAGTGGGCACCTGGCCACTACAGGTCACTAATTAAGAGCAGCCACGACGATACTAGTCACATTACTTCTGTGATGTTTCTTCTGGAAAACAGGACACCCTAACCACCTTTTCTCAATTAGTCAACCAGGCTCCAGTAGATTTGTCTTTGCCTTATTTCCTTGCAGTAGAGGTACAGAACTGTGCCTTTTCTTCATATCTAGGTTTTTACCTCATTTAAACACTCTGTAATATTTTTTACTATACTTTCGTATTTTTAACCCAGTTTCAAATGAGTCTTGATTTAATAAACGTATTTTTCTGTCTCCCCTGCCTGATTTGTCTCAAAAGAAACATCTCTCTTCCCATGTGCCCCTGTCTCTACAGTTCTATAAAAGGAGCATGATCAATGCAGGAAGGCAGATACACAGAACAAAAGCTCTTATAGAATACCTCCTTTTCCATTTTAGTGAAGACTGAACTTCAGAAAACCCAAGATGAAATATAAGAAGTTTAACTTCCAATTATTCCTATGTTTGACCTAAGGCTGGAAAGGAGAAACTATCATATTTTTAAGTATCTTTGCCGTACTCACATTCAGGTCAGGATCTCACAGTTGCTTGTATTTTAGCTCCTGGGGCCTCTTATGGGTCCTGCATAGTAGGCAATAACCGGGATGCAATGTAGCTTGTCCATTTATGACATGTGTCCATTTATGACACATTCCTATTTTTAATTATTAAAAAGTCCTATATTTAATTATTCCCTGAACTTCCTCAGAGCTCTAATGTAACATGTAAGCTGTTTCCTTTAAAAGAAGGGCTTTTGCTCTTTGGTCACTGGGAAACGTATCCTGCCATTTCCTCTGATGAGTGTGAGGAAAAACTCTTCTTTGAAACTTAGGTTCTGGCTTTGGTCATAGTTGAAACTTTTGACCTATCCATCAGTCAATGTTAAGGAAACCACAGTACACACAAAAGCATCAGTTGTGTAAAATCAGACCAGGAAAAAAATGCATTGTGAAGGACAGAATGTATCAGACATTGTTTGCTTAAATATATTTTTTTGTTTTAGTATTGCAAGGCATCTGTTACCTAAAATCACTGCCTTATTTCTATTCCTTCTTTCATTTCCTGTAGATGAAAGCAAAATGCAACTCTATAAATTAGTCCATCAACCCTGCTAATTGTATTAACCAGAAACAAAATGCTTCTTGCAATATCTGAAGTTAAATCAACTTTATTCATAGAGAAAATAACGTATTAGGCTGAGATTTCTGCAAATAACTCCTCTCTACTGTGCTGGGAATATTAATCCCCACACAGAAAACCTCACTTAAAAAACTCCACAATTCTTGCACTTTCTGATGACTGTTTAAGTTATCATCTCATTAGGGTTAGAGCTAGGTCAAAGCCCTACCTATGTTTCATTTAATCTGAGATTTTTTGTACCCTTTCATATCTATTGCTTTGCTAGTTCATAATCAAGAACGAACAGGTAGTTAAGGTTAGAGTTAGAACAGACTGAAATCAAAGTCATTCAGCTGATTCAAAGACAATTGGAAGCGAATCAGGACAGACTAGCAGAAGTTACCAGGTGCGGGGAAGCTGTCTGACAGCATCAAGCTAGCGGAGACTGCTTCAGACGTAGTTTCCCCTCCTGGCTGCCCTGTGGTGGGGAGAAAGAGAATAATATAGCGGCTCCTAGTTGGCTCTTAACATGGCAGCCGCAGGACAAGGCCTGAGGTATTTGCAGCTCTGGAGTGAGACACTCCTGGAATGCTGGAAACAACTTCATTCACTTATTGACTGCTGAAAGATTCGTTAAATTCTGTTATTCTTCTTTATCATAGACATTAGATGTAGAAGTGTGTTTGCTGTACCTATATCAAATTTGTTAGTTGTCTATTTTTGATCTCTGACCAAAAAAAAAAAAAAAAAGAACCATAAGTAGAGTTATAAAAAAGTTTAAGGAAGCAACCAAAAGATTAATACAGAAATTTTTATCTAGTGTTTACCACCGAAAGGTAGAGCAATGTGTCTGAAGTTGTTTCTCTCCTTTATTCTTGCTTGCTCTCAAATAGTGTTCACACTTCAGGGTTCCTAGGAGTGGCATCCATCAACCACCTATCCAATCCTTCGAGGAAGTGATTAAAAAAATCACCGGCTTCTCAGAATCTGGTACTGCAAAGGTCTAAGAAAATGGACATAGAACACCAGGTGGGTTAGAACATGGGAAGAAAACAGCTCGCAATAAACAGGTCTTCTAAAAATTAGAAGCTCTCTTCTGCTTTTCAGAAAGACAGTCACGCTCTAACCAATAAGTATTAATGTAAAATACAAATAATATGCAGGATAATGAACTAAGTCAATAAATAAAAATAAGAAATAGTTTAAAAAAACAGTGAGCATTGCTATATAGTATTTTTGTCCCAAATCTTTAAAGTATAAGGTTTACTTTTTTCAAAATGCAATTCCTTATAAAGATAGCTTGTGGATGAAACGTGAGCATCATAGATGACAATAATAAAACCATTGCTGTGGCCTTCCCCTCAATGAACGGAAGCTTCATTTCATTGAAAAAGCCTAGCTCTGCGTAGCTTGACAGGAACTTGAGTGAAGGCATACCAGTCGCTGTATTGATCTCGGGCCTTAACTGCTTCATGTGACCTGTTATGCTGTGTGAAAGTTGTGAGAATGCTCCAAGCACTCACAGAAATTATTTAGTACAGTTTCATTATGACTACACAAAGCAAAAACTTTAGTAAAATGAAGTCTCTTTACTCCAACAGTTAAGATAGAGCACATTGTAATCTTAGCAAACTTTATTGCTAGGAAGAAAGACAAGTAAAGCAATGCTTATCATCGTAACTTCTCCAAATTAATGAAACCTGTCTGGAGTCAAGTTTCATTTTGTGAGCTATAGGTCTTAAATGCTCAGTGCATACATTTCAGCTCTCAAGGGTCCTTTTCAAAGAGTCAAAGTATGAATTTAGTCAAGCTTTTCAAAGTTTTCAGATCAAGGTTTTCCATGTTGGTATTTCCTGTCTGGGGGCTATGGTGAAAAGGATTTGATAAAGGAGTTTTGTTTTAGGACAATTTCCAAATATTGGTACTTGGGAGAAGACATACTTCTAGTCTAGACTATAGAGGAATGTTGCAAGAGCCAAGACACAAGCATAGCACCAAGTTTTTCCCTTATAATCCAGGAAACATAAATCTAGGAATATTTCATCATTTTAGCCATACTGTTCTGGTCACTGTTTTATTAAATGCCTTAGCAGAAATGTATGTATTCCCTTTACCCATCTGATGGAAAAGGAGTAAAATCTAATACACTGTACCAAACAAAATGCATACTATTGCAATTATAATCCTAAACATTGCTGTTTTCCAGCTACATTTATGGTACCAGAACACTAAAAATGTCAATGAGCATCACTGGACAACCGCACATAAAAAGCCCTGAAGATGCAGACATGTAAGTAAGCAGTACATGTCACTGTTTAAACCACCTGCTGCCTGAGAATACCAAAGTTGTCTACAAACATTAACTTTGTCCCATCATAATTTTTTGGGCGAAAATCAAATGCTGTTAACCTCCCTTTATACAGTCAGGAAATGAAGCACAAATGAAGGACTTGACTAGAGAATCTTTAGCAGCAGTCAGAACAGAGTCAATTTTCTAAGCCATTTTTAGGTGGAAAACTTGACCCATAAATATGGCCAGCATATTTATATTGATATTGCTTGCATAGCTTTTTTTTGCTACTATAAAATTAACTGGCGGTAACACATGACATATATGGTGATGTATGGAAAGGATGAAAGAAAAGGTGATCATGACATAACAAAAGATGCTCACATCACAAAGTTTTCAATCACGCCTCAGTCTGAGCTTCCCCAAAATTCAGATATGTTTGGACTCATGTGTTCACTGATCTTTGAGAAGCAGATCTAATCTGATTCTGCACAAAGACAAAAGAAAATGAAAACATTAGAAAAAAACCTTATTAATTATATATTCCCCTGTGTATAACTCTTGATGTCTCATTTGTGTTAGTACTTAGTTGTTCTCTCTCATTCAAATTGCTGTTTTCCTGTTTTGTATTGGCTTTTTCATATATTAATTAGATTTTAATGTTTTGAGTGGATCACAATTTCAGAATCTATTTTTACTCTAGAAGAATATGGAGGGCTAACTAAGAGCCCAATACACCTGTAGTCTCAGTCATGGATTTCTACTGAGACACTGCATAGCTTTAGCAAAGTTACAACCTGTTCTCCAAACAGTTATATTTCAGAATTCTCATATTTATGAACAGCCATTTCATAGAAATAACTGGTTCCAACTGATACTAGAGCCCAGTAGTGTTAGGCACTGTATTCATGAGCAGAAGAAGAAAATCCGGGTCTTGGTACTATTTAGAAGGACAAGACACAGAAGGAGTAACAGTACAGGGAACCTCATGGTGCCAAGTTCAATGCCGTTTAAAGCAGACAACATGACAGCTCAGGGACTGCATTTCAGAATTTTCACAGTACGTATTTGGGCTTACAGATTTCTTGTCTCATTTCTAAAGGCCAGTTCCTGAAATGTGTGGAAAACTTTCTGTGGGTTGAGGTCATTCAGCACCTTGCAAGACTGACCCTGATTTTCAGAGGTGCTGAGCACACACAGCTCCTGTTGACTAGACTAAGAGTTCACAGTACCTCTGAAAATCAATTCATGTCTAATGGCCTTTTCACCTGTCAGAAATAATTGCTGTTTCACAGGAGCATACTAATTCAGTCACCATTTTGTTTTTAAAGGAGACTATTTCTTTTTAGCCTTCTTGGAAACTGCTAGGGAGAAAGATCAGGAACAAATTGTGTCCCAAAAGGAAAACAGATTTTATATGAAACACTCATTCTGCTGATTGTCAGTCATAAAAAATACATATTTTAATAGTTCTTTCCCTTGCAGAAAATCTGTTTAACTAATCTGATCATATAAAAAAATCTTTCTTCTAACATTAGTTAGCTGGGTATTCTCTGCTGGGATATATCTTCTACAGTTTAAGAAAAGTCCTTAATAGCAGTAGGACCAGACTAACACGTAACGGGGGGTGTGTTTTCTTTATCTGGATCTGTGCCCAGGCGTTGGAGAGCTTTTTCACTGAAAGGTATTATCTTCAGACTTTCTCCTGATGCCTTTCTGGCTTTAATGTTCCCAAGGATAGCACCTTAATGTAATTTTCTGCTGTTGTAAGACAGGTTTGAAAATTAAAGCAAAGCTTTTCAATGAGTAAAATGTATACATTTGAAAGGATATGGCAGCAGGGCCACATCCTAAAGTGTAAGTCTTTTCGATGGAAATTAAAATGCACATTAGGAAATAGTAAGCTGCGTGCCTTGGCTGTAATAGTTAACAAAACATCTCTATTGGGATAGCATAATGTGTACAAATTCAACAGAAAGTTCTAGATTTCATGCCTCTGCAAATCTTTCCTCACAAGGTTAAACTTCTGCATGGTTAGAGGCCTATCTTTTCAAGTGCAGCACGAAGGGGGCATTTGTCTTGTCTCTAGAGCAGATCTTCAGTTCCCTTATCTGCTAAACCTGTATTTCAAGGACAAAGTGAAATTTCACTTTGAGAATTTAACAAAGGAGAAGAGCTATGAACACTTGGTTTTTATTTAAAGTTTTTAGTCCAATATATCTTTGTATCTATTTTTATATATATCTGAGAACAATCTGAGTGATTTTGACAAACTGTTCAATGCAAAAACTTTAAGTACGTTGTTTTGATGCATGGTAAATATTTCCATATGGACCTGCTTAACATGTATCCCTGGGTAAATGCCATTGGTATTCAGATTTTAAAAGCTAGAATGGTAAATCAATAGCGTGCATATATCATAAGACTTATTAGCCCCTAATGTCTCCTAGCTGTCCAGGGACGTATTATGGCTCAATCCTATTTTCAGGGAAGTCAATAACTAAATGGTATCAAGGACCAGAGCTCCCTCCCTCATGCAGGTGTTGGAGACTGAAATTAAAAATTACTACTCTTTGTACCCTGGAGGCTGGATGCCCCAGAGCAATAGGGCTGTATCCCAAGGAAAACAGCTGGAGGCTACTGTGATGAACACTGCAGGGGGAAAAGAGAAAAAAAGCCTCAGGAAAAAATAATTTTTTCCTCGTGACTGTTCTAACACTGCGCATCACCAGCATTCTGCATAGGCATCTTTTCTAACTTAAGAGAGTCTGGATGTTTCTGGAGAAAGCATACATTTCCATTTTAATTTTTTACTTTGACAGAAGTAATAAAAGATCACTTAATCCACATAGTCCATCCTTTGCTGCAGTTACAAAATGTGAAAACTGCACTTGACAGTCTGGCCATGCGGTTAATATGAGTTGTAAATGGGTATTTCCCATGACTAATCTTGATTTTTTTTTTTTCAATTTATCATTTGGGTTTTTTAAATTTCAGCCTAAATAGTATTGCAGTGTGTAACTTTCTTCCCCGCACCTTATCACTATAACTCTTATTTTGTTTCCTTCTGGAAAGGAAAACTATGCAGTACTATGCAATCATGCTGCTTTTCTTCCTGACTTATGCTCTTCAGCTCCCACTGCTTTGGGGCCCCTACTTTAACAGAACAGTTCTTCAACTGAATTAGGAGATTACTTGTTTCATTGTTTTTCTGTCTGGATGTCATTCTCACTGAAAATATTCATCCGTTTAGAAATTAACATTGTAAATGGCATTGACTAAGAAATTCTGCTTTATGGACCAAACTGCATGTCAACAGATGTCACTTCAGTTCCTCATTTAAACTGATGAACTGATCGATACAGTAAAAAATTAACATGTTCAGAAAGTTCTCTTCCACAGTACATGCAGGCACTGCATTGCCACTTTTATGGCCATGTTTGTATCACAGGCCATGTGTATCTCTTCAGCATATATTATAAGAAATGTATAAAAATATGCATTTGTTGGTTATAAAATCTATTTTCCTACTTCCCTTACTTTCTTAGAAATTAGCGTAGATATATCGGGAACAAACTAATAACACTAGCAGAAAGGTAGGATGGAATAGACAAATGTTTGGTGTAATTATATTACTTAGTGTTTTTGCTCAGCTGCAATACTTCATCTTATCCACTATCTCTTTTGGGACATGAAAGGTATGCCAATTTGTGTCATATGATAAGACTTTGTGGTAAGGCTAAATATTCCTTGGCGATACACCCTACCTCATCTTTCATGTTACTGCAGAGCTGGAGTGCTGGTCCACATAAAAGTGCTGTAAGTACACAAATTCCCTATGTAGAGATGGATATGTAACACTGCAATATACTTCAAAATGTCAGTCGATAAAGAAGAGTTAGACTAAGGATGGGGGAAAAAAAAGAAATTAGACATCCCCAGTAGTTATGCCTTAGTCCTCTGGTCCTTAAATGTTCTGACTTAATCAAAGGCAAGTATTTCTCCCGTGGTCTCTATCGTAGCATTTCAACAGCATCTTAATAACAGTTTTTCAAGCTAAATAATACTTCCAAGCATTTCCTTACATGCTACTCCACATCCATTTGCAACTCTGTGCTAAAGAAGATTAACAGCAAGATGACTTCTAGTGAAGATGTAGTGATCAGGCAACAATCTATATTTCAGGTCACTGGAAAGGCCATGTAGAAGAAGCATTACAGACATTTGCTGGATGATGTGAAGCTGAGAGTGTCTCACTCTAGATCAGAATTTATTGCACTCCATCTGTCAACAAAAGTTACAAATTACTGCAGCTGGGGAAGCTCTTCCCTTCCCAACAAACAATATATTGGAGAGGCTGGTTGATTAGTCATCCATCTTTATTTCAGCATTTCAATTTAATAGAATTGTAATTAATTTTGTATCTTGGAAAATAAAATTTTAGAAATTGATTTCTGACTTAAGAAAATTTTTTCCATTTTTACAGGTTTCACTGATGCTCTTTTGACTGACCTGATATAAAAAGAGACAATGCCATTCCAACTCAGTATCTGTTCTTATTTTGATAAAGTCATAAAAGTATTGACTTTACATGGATTTAACTTTGCATCAAAGCCATGCTTGCAATGCAGCTTGTATTAACGAAGAAGGGCTATAACTTGTCCTCCAATAAGAGACATGCTGTAATACTTAAATAAAATTAATTGAGATGGAGTTATAACCTAGAAGTGGCTTAGATTTTGATGAAGGTCAAACACTTTAGACTTCAGTGCAAAGTTGTTTGCCTCATCGAGAGGAAAAAGATGTGATGACTGAATTCCAAAGTCCCAGAAGTAAAGCCATCAAAGATAAACATCTGCAGATTTGGGGTAAGTAATGTAAACTGAAAAAAAAAAAAGACTAAATGCAAGTTTTCAGTAAAAAGAGCCTTCAGGCGATCATCTCAAATTCTTGTTGCATGCCAGGGTTGTTCAGGTGTGTTGGTTTTTTTTAAACTGTTTATAAGAATGCAGTCCAGCCAGGAGAGGTTACATGAGAAGAGGCCTTTTCTTAACACGACTTTTCAAAGGCACGGTGTTCATTGAAGGTCAGCTCAGCACACAAAGGGAGGGAGGGAGAAACAGCCTCTGAGAGGCCTGGAGTCACCTCCCCATCTGTCCTAAGCGTATGGCACAGACAAGAAAGGAAGTTTCTTGATGGCACTGCTAATCTGTTTCAGGACAAGGACGTTACATAGCTCTTCACCTTTTCAGTTTGAGTCATGTATGAATGCCATTTCCTGTACTGAAGTGTACAGCTGTAGCGTCACCTAATAACTAGTAGATTTTTATAGCACCATACTGTACTCCAGCAGTGAACTCCCCCCACGAAGGAGACATAGGTTCAAATCCCATTCCTGAAAGCAGCTCCTGAGTTTATTTAGACTACTTTCAGCCATGGAGAGCTGCACAGGGCAGAACAAACCATGTGCTCCTTGGAGGCTCAAATCCAGCTCAGCTGAGCTCACCAGAGAAGCAGTTTCTCAAACCATTCCCAGTGTCTTTTTCGTGGAAGTAAGCACCAATTACCTAAGTGTCACTATACGTATACACATGTCCAAGAGCACCCAGTGCCTCAGTGAGGGTGTTATAAATGCCACAGGATTTGGATCTCCAAGATGAAAATAGTAAATGGAGATCTGTAGAGACCGAATTTTCATCTGAGCTCCTTGCAAACTTTCAGTTGGTACTTGGAAGGAAAACAGAAAAGTGATCCAGTGCTTAAACAGCATTAGTCATTTGCCTCAGGATTGAAATAAGCAACATATGTAAAGGTTTCATGCAAAGAACATGGCAGCACAGTGCAGTCTAAAGCTCCCTTTATTCTAAAATTAAACTTTTCTATAAAAATCTACAAAAGCCATTGATAGAGAAGTGTTTATTCCTTTATAAACTCTGACTAATGCCAGTGACTAAAATCCTGAGCAGGAAAATCAATGTAACTGGTGATTATCTGTCCCCAGGTGTTATTTACAAAGACTATACCTGTTCTTAATACTGCCTGTCTAAGCATGAATTTGTGTCACATGTATAATTCCATCTTTTCATTTTTCGTGATGCTTAAAAATCAAAAGATTGAAAGACAAGGACTGAAATAAAATAAAGATTTCAGATTTTCATTTTCAGAAGTATTTGGGAACATTTGTAGTTATAGAAAGGACCCATTCAGATGTTGTTATGTAATTGATTACAGATTTCATCATGGTAACTGGGGACAGATTTAGGCGCACATGATTGTAGCGATTTGACTTTGGACACATGCCTTAATTTTTTTTCAAACTGATGGAATTCTACACAATTGGACAGGAGATATTCATTCAGTCTTTCTTGAGAGGATTTCACCTTCCCATTTTTTCTCAGGCTTGAAATATCATATGAATAGGCTTTCCCAGGGATTTTTCAATTTCTACTTAAATTACAAACTAGAAAATACAGCATTACAAAACATAAACATTTATCAGCTAACAAGAATTTTTATTCTATCTCCTAACTATGTGGTGTTTCAGACAAAAAGTCTTCCAATGACTTTAATTTATGCTACCTTGTTCTATGATGTATTCTTACTTTGCATAACATTCAAAAACTTTGACATTTCTTAAGCCAAAGATGAGTTTTTGTGTTGTTGCTCAGATACCTTTCTTAGTTTATTGTAATCTTTTTGCTGATATTTATATGTAGCAAGTGGGCGATTCCTATTAAAAATAAGGGGTCACAGGATGTGCCCAGGGCCCATGGTCTTCTTGTCTTGGAACTTCTGCATTCACTTACTTGTTCAACATTATTATTCAGGTAAAATGATTCAGTTCTCATGATACAAAAGATAAATCAATCCCCAATTCAAATTTAGTAACACTGGACAGTAACAACTCTCATTGAAATTAATGGTACTTGGGAACACCCTGCCCACATAAAGGCTAAGGAAGCCCTGATATTCTACCTATGAAAAATCAAACTGACACACAAAAATAAAAAATCTGGGTTTGTTTGAGTCTTTTCTACCTGTATACATGTATTGCAGGCACAAATGTTTACTTCTGACAGAAATTAAAATGCTTATTAAATCAAAGGCTCCTGAAAACAGACTTGTAAGAAACATGAGTAGTATGTTTTCACAAATAATAAATCCAGAATGTCTGTTACACTCCTCCAGTGTGATGTCTTGAATGCTGGGCTTTTTCAAACTAGTTCCTGTAAAGTAGAAGATAACTCTTAAAAACATCCAAATTGATGATGAAAAAAAACCCTGAAGTAATGGAAAATGCACAGCAAGATCTGGTAAATTGTTTCAGTGGGCTACTCTCCAATGACTCATTTCTGGTCTGAATTGATCTAGTTGCAATGTCTACAATATTCTTTCTAACTAATCTCTTTCCATCTTCATTGTTAGACCGTACAGCTGCCTTTTATCAAGTTTGCGCTCTCCTTTACTGGAGAAGTTAGGCAGACTTTATCTCCTACATTAGCACTGCAGATAGGGTGCACAGATCCATCTCCTGCAATGTGATTGTGTCTATGCACCTCATGCACTTGGATCACAGATACTTCTACCCCTAATTACCACCAAGGTCCTCCTTAACTGTCCCTGTCTGAGCTAAACAGATCTAGCTTCTCACAATTCTCACTGCGAGGTACATTTTTCAAATCTTGTGTCATTCTTGTAGATCTTATCTGAAGGCTGTCTAATTTAACAAGATATTTACTGGTCTGTTATGAGACTGGTTAATAATTCCGGTAGAGGTCATACTTCAGTGCCAATATTGAAGCAATACAACCCTACTTCATGGTTTTCTATTAAACTAAACTATTTAGTTTAAATAATAGTTTTGAATAATAGTAAATAATAGTTTAAACTAAATAGTTTAGTTCAAAGGTTTAAGCTATTAAACTGCTTCCAAGGATAGTACCTCCTCTTCAGTTATCATTCTATACTAGAAGCCTGTATTTCACTGAAGTCCTGAAATCACACAGTCACTTTTGAATCCCCAGCACCAACTGCATTTGAAGACCTATCAGTTAGATAGTTTGTAATCTGTTCAGTGCCTGCCATGTTGATTTTCATCATGTCAGTTGGACTACACTGAGAACTGTGTGAAAGTTTTTTGGGACAAGTTCTTCCTACAGTTATTCCCGTAGGTCTTACTAATGAAGACAGGTTTTTTTCTTCTGGTTCCTGCAAGCTTTTTCGCTGATTGTTTTGATGTACCTACTCCTGTAAGAGGGCCTTGTTACCTACAAAGAACCCTTAAAAAATTCTCAGATTCTTCTAGAGAAAGATATAATATACAAATAAAATAGGTGAAATGTCTGTAAAGAAGACATTACAGAGTGAGGAAAGAATGGCCATGCGTTTGATATGCATGCCAAAAACCCACATGATGACCTTTAGAGAAAATTTAGTGAAAGTAACAATACATAAATGGCACTCCTATGGACTTAGAGTTAACTTTCAGGTTGGAGCTAACCTCCAACCTGGTTTTAAATGTCAAGAGAATTTTAATATTTTCAAATATTTCCTGATGATTCCATAAATGTGTAATTCAAATCCAATGTAAAAATAAAGAGGTTTGGCTTGAAAATAGAGGGATGGAGTTCCTGCCTGACATTTGCATCATAAATCCAGCCAGGAATCAGAGTGCACTAGCCCACTGAAAGCTGGAGAACTCTAATGATAAACAAGCACACTGGGAGGCACAGCATTATCGCTAAATGGATTATTTATACTAGTTCTCGAAACAAGGAAGGGAGGTGAATAATCCTCTTCAAATCTCAAGGCTGCTGATCAAATAAAAATTTCCAAGTACAATAAAAAAATTGGCTCCTAGAAATATATTGGAGATCCTTGAGCTTTTCTTCCCTCATTCAGGAAAGAAAAAATTGTTCCACAGCTGCAAAGAATCAATTTTTGGTACTTCTGAATTAGGATTTAAGTTCCCTGTGGGACTGCTTAAGCTTTCCATCCCCTTCAGCTCTCTGTGGGAGGCACCCATGGTTCTGAGGAAAAACACTTCTGAGGCCAGGGCAAATTTGGAGCTAGACAGCATGGCCAGGTGTTGAAGCCAAGTCTGTGAACCTCCATTGCACAGAGGTCCTCCAGACTCAAAACTGGGGTGGGGTGGGGGGAAGATTCACATCCAGTTTCACATCCAAAGTTTCTTCCCACTTTGTGCCGGACTTGGCAGGATTTTGTCTCAGGTACACAAGGAGAAGCGTGTTTTTCACTTAACTTTCAGTTATGTATAACCTTGAAAAATTAGCCCAGTCACAAACCTGGTAGGTTTGCACAAGATTTAAAGGTGAAATTAACATCACATGTACAGGCGGTGATCGAAAGCCCAGTGGAATCAGTGGGCAATTTTCCACTGAGATCAATGGGCTCTGGATTACACCCATAAAGTCTGACTAACGAGGCGTTATGTGGATTAAAAGCACAGGTTAAACTAGGAAATACAGTACTTCTGTGCCAATGGGATTCTGGATCTCTTTGGCTTCCCATAGACTTAGCAGTGAATAGCATAAAGGGAACAGAAAGTCCCTTGAAAGCTATTGTGTGCAGTCAGACCCTGCACTCTCACAGAGCCCATGGGCTCCAGGCCTGCAGGAATAAGGACTTAGCTTGCAAGCTCACTGAGAGAGCCTCAGTGTCACATACATTACCAGTGTTTCATGAAGTATAACACTAACAGCGTGCATTTCCTTTTTTTCCCCCTCTCTCATGTATTTGCGTCTGTTGTGCATGAAAAGGTGAGGTTATATCCATTTTAAAATGTCTATATATGTCTAAGATGTTATGATCTCTGGGAGCTGTGAGCCCATTATCTTTATCAACAAAGAAGATTTTAGTCATGTAAGTGGCCAGCAGGAACAATGGTTAGGCACCCAAAAGTATCCTAATTCATAGAAATGAAGAATATATCTTGCAGTGCAGACCAAAAAGAAGGTGGGCACTCCTGCCATCTGCAGAGGCAAAGTATTGCCTTTCAGCTATTCCCACCAAAGCTACAACACTCGGCGTGAATCACAACCTTGCAAGAAGCAGATGATTTTCCCTTCCTCTGCAGGAGGCCATAAATCCCACATAGGCCTGCAGGGACTCAGAATTCTGCTCATTTTAAAAAGTGCCAGTAAGTTGCTGTTTTATGTACTGTCCTACACAGACTGCTGGTGCTGATTCAGTTCTCATCCTCTCCTTCCTGCCTTTCTTAACACTGAGCAACTTGGAGAGCTGGTACTTCACTTAAACTGGTTAACCAAAGCTTTGAACATTATGTCAGGAAACGTCAATAAAATAAAAAATATCGTATCTATCAGCTAGATGATAAGATTTAATTGAGACTGTGAGTCTTAATGTTTCAATGCTTATAGAGCAGTTGCATAATATATACCATAATGTGCATCAAAACACCAGCCATCCCCCCTCATCCTCACAACAGTCCATGGAACACTACTGAAAAGAAGATGTGACAGAAGCACAAATGGTCACACAAACCACAGAGTCATCATGTAGAACTAAGAACTGCATCTAAATCGACATTTTGCATTTAAAGTATCTCAGGAAGTTTGTATGTCTTTTCTTCAGTCCAGTCACAAAGCTGCAGCAGCAACAAAAGGCTGCGAGTACAACAAAACGGTGCAGAGATAAATGTAGCAGAACTCCTTTGTCTATTCAAACTGCATTTCTGCTCTAAACAATATGAAATCTGTTTAGTTTCAGTATTCTCGTACATCTAATTATTTTAAATAACATTGATTTTATGCAATAAAAAAATTTCCAACTGCACAGAATACAACAACGTAAGCAACATAAGTCTATGGTGTAAAGAGAAATGCTGGTCAAAACACTGCGATTCTGTAGACAGCAACTTAAATATGTCAGACTGAAGTGGACTACATAGTCTGCATTTCTGAATCTGGATCAAACTGTTAAAATCTTGTCGTCTTCAATTATTCAAACAGCATGTACAAATATGGCCACATGGATTCTATGAAGAAATTAGTAAGTAACCCTGTAACAAGAGTTCTCAACATAAATTACTCAAGAGAGATAATTTATTTGTAACGTTGAACAACTTAGTTTTCCTAATTTTGTTACAGTCACTGATCACTTGTAATCAATACTGTGTAAAACTTGCAGAGAAAACTACTACTTGCAGTGTTCCTTGGCCTCTTTTCTACCGAGCGATGCGCTCTTGACCGTGTTCAGCATGGAGCATGGGAAAGCGTGGGCGTACGATTCTCAGCCCTGAAGTCAGGAGCTACTGCTGAACTTGGCAGGGATTGGGATCCAGCAGCAGCTGCTTCTCACGAAGGTCATGCGATCCCTCCCATGAGAGGCAAGGCAACCTGCTTCTTCACTCCCGCCGGGTGTTCAATGCAGCAGAACCTGAGAGATCCCAGTATGCACAGAAAGAAAGCCTTGCCTCCCTGAATGGGCAGGTGTCTGCCCTCCTGCTGAGGTTGGAGCTCACTAGGAGCTGTGATACAGGTCCTACTGCTCCTCCAAGCAGGCAGCACCACTGTCATGCCTGAAGAAGCTCGGGGGCTGGTGCCAGATTCCTCCACTGGAAATGCCCAGATGACACAGCTGAACAAGTGGGTCTTACTGACTTTCCTGTAGACAGGGCTGACTCCCACCCTGGGAACAAAGGGGTCCATTCCCACCGGAGCTTTACAAACCTCACTAAAATCTTTCTTTGTTGTTCTCTCTTAACAGTAACATGCAGTCACAGTATAAGGCAACAGAGGCGTAGGAGAACAAAATAAGAAACGGTGTAAGTTATTCATTGTCAAGATAATATGAACAAGATGAGCATATTTAGTTGTTAAACATTGAAAAACAGAAAAAAGTCATTATTACATGTAATAAGTTTCCCCATGCATTTCCTTTTACAAGTGCTCAAACACATTACAGAGTTACTGTTCCTGTGCAGCAGCCCTCAGTGGTTTCATAGGTTGTCCCCCAGCTTGCAAAAGCAGGCATGTGGCAACTCAGAGTGTAAAAAGGGCAATCCTGAGGGAGTTATAAGCTTCTTTACCAAGTAGTGATCCCTTTATCTGCAGTCCTTCTTCCCAATTTGAGCAATGTATACGTATAAACTCTATTCAGTCGTAAACAAGGATTTCTACTTAGTTCAAAGCCATGAGAAGGGAGAAGTGCGTCTAGTGTCATGCATAGCACAGACAGGACACCCAAGTAAGCACCACTTCAAAGCTTAGTTCTGAGTAAACTTGTTCCAGGTCCTTGCATGCTCTAATCCAGAATGGAGCTACAGGCTCAGACCAATTTAATGTTTTTATTATCTCTATACCCACTGGTTTTAATGTTCAGTATTCTGTAGACTTTCCCATTAAATTACCATCTTCTACAACAAATTTCTATTCCTGGGGAACTGAAAATAAAAATAACAGATGTCTCTGCTCAAGCATATTGCAATTCCTGTTCTGAAAGTATATAATTCTTTTTTTTTATTATTTAAACAACCTCCATGCATTCTCTAAGAAAAATAGACTTAAGCTGTTTCTTTAAAAAGAAAAAAAAAGTTAAAGCTTTGATGTGATGGATGCATTGAACATGTCAGGAACAGTATTATCAAAAGGAGAAGTTTAAAGCCATCCCCTGGGGTATATATGTTTTGATGTCCTACTGTCCTTGTCATACATGAAAGTATTTGGTCTATCTAGAAATTCATTTGACCCAGAAAAAACAAATTGTTCAGAGTTAACAGGGAAAAAAACCCACACACAGAACAAGGACTGGGACTATGATATGCTCAGTATTACACTGCACTCTCTGTTTGAAGTAGATTAAGAAGAAACAGTAACAAGTAATTAAAATGTGTCCCATTGGTCCCATACTACTATCCAAACACTTCTGTCATGAAAAAAAAACCCAAAGGACTCTAACTCCCACATCTTGAATGGGTTTCTTCAGGTCTCTACCTAGGGATTCATTCATATGGCACAAACTCCCTAGGTGACAACATACCTGGAAAACTTTTTTTTAAGGGAGGGTAAAAGTGGTCTAAGGGCAGAATCAGCCTATATTTCTTCTGTATGAAAATATAGCCATTAGTACTTAATTCAGATAATAGAAAAACAAAGGCTGCACCAAATGCCATGATACCAGCCTCCTTAAGATTATATGATATTATTTATTATTTCTCTGATATTAAATAAAAGTTATTACTTGTATTTTTTTAAAAAAAATAATTTTAAATTACTCTTAAGCCTTTGCCAAAGGTGTCTGCTCCAAAGACATCTTATAAAATGCAAGCTCAGAAATTCTTCCCTCAGCTTCAGAGTATTTGTTGAAAAAGCAGACAAATCAATAGCAAAATTCAGTGCAGCTTCCAGGACAGCTTCTGTGTCCTAATAGAGGGTAAGGAGAGGACTTATTTGTCACATATTTCTGGAAGTCCTGATTCAGTTCTCTTTATAGTTAGCAGACAGACTTCCACAGACTTTAACATCAGTTGGGTCACACCTTTATTCAAAAATGTCCCTTGCTGAATGTCTATTCTGCCATATACTTCTTCAGGAATGAGAGAATATGAGCGTTAGAGCAAGGTGTAGGGAAACTCAGTGACTTAAAGGTAAAACTGATGGCAGCTAGATTCATAGCAGGGAACTAGCAATAAACTTTTCGAAAAGCAGTTTGCCTATGCAAGAGTGAACAGCATTTCTGGCAAACCAACAATTAGCCAAGGTTAAGAAGTATTACCAGTTCAGTGATCTCAGAATCATTTTCTTAAAATAGCAGAACAGAAAAAGGAGAGCCAGCTTGCCTCGTGGGCTTCAATAAGCTCTCCTATTTTTTTTGGCAGAATGATTGTGCAAGCGAAGAAGACTTAGAACTGAAGTAAATCATAGAGATGCCCCTAGATCTGATACATCACATGTCTAAGGAATGATGAATTACAGCCCTTTGGAAAGGTCCACTGTAATGAAAAAAGTGACCTTGAATGCTAGTGATGACAGTCCACCCGGGAGTGACTACTCTGATCCAACAGTGAGAGTCAGTCTGTTGTAACCTTATCATCCTGAAATTCATGGTTCGCTGCCGGAAAGAATTTGAAAGAGACAGAGCTGCAAACTTTAAAGTAGTTCCAAATCTATCCCCTGGCTCTGGGCTCCCTGAGCCCTTGCACATTCTCACATGCTACAACACAGTTTCGGAGAAGTGGAACCTGACCGTTTCAAACAGGTCTTGCTTTTGGAATGAACAGCATGAATGAATATACATAGAAAATTCCACAAGGCCATCACAGATGTGTCCTAGTTTGTACAAAATACACACTGACACCTTAGACAGACTCCTTCCCACACCATAAATGATTTACTACTATGTAGAGAAGTCCTACATTACAAGCAGATTTATTAGCATATGTACAAAACCAACATTCACATGATAATATTTATTTTAAATGTAGTGAAGCTTGCCTTATTACAGTGATTAATTCTTTTTATCACTTTTCCTTTATGTACAGATCACAGCTTAGCAACAGACTTGAACATGAGGTGCATGGCTAAAAAGTTGAAAATTGTGGTAATACAAGAGTATATTGCTGACTTGTCTAATGATAAAGTGTTCTGACATAGTATAAAATGCAAATCGTGTGTTATTGCCTTAAATGGTTCCAGTTCATTTACCTTGCCAGGAGCATTCATTACAGCTAATTATTGCAACATATTTTTATTATTCATAATTACTTTTTCACATTGTAATGATCGTACATTTTGAAAATTCCGGTCATCATCTGTCACCATTCATGCTTCTCAGATCCTTTCTTGTACAGAACATTTTGCATACTCGTTATCATTAATATGTTTGTAGGCTGTTATTATTCAAAGCTAGTAAGGATCTTTTAAAGGAAATGCAATACTGTTTCTTAAATACAGCCTTTTAGACCTCATGACAGACTGATGCTGATCCTAACTTAGAAAATGAAATGAAATGCCACTAGTTAAATGCAGAGTTTACTCCTTGCACTCACTCTGTCAGGCTCATGAATGCACCTACAGTTAGACAGAAATTATTTCACTGTTATTATCCAGGCAGCAAGGCATTTTAAAGATCAATTTGTAAATGAAAAGGTTGAAAACATAAAGCATTCCTTCCCAGCAAAAATGGAGAACGAGAGAAACGGCAAGAGAGAAAAAAACCTGCCTACACAGCTGTAAGCAACAAAATGTTCACAGAACCAAGAAACACTCGATAACTTAAGCTCATCAATCTGGTCCCATTTTATGAGGTAGCTGTAGATGTCAGATAGCTGTTTCATCAGACAATAAACACAGAGGTTTTATTGTTGGGACTGCCACTATTCTGCAGTTGCACTTGGTTTGCTGCTTCTGAATAAGCCAAAATACAAAGTCAGTACTTCCCTCAGAAGGGACTCTGATTTACTCTTTCCAGAACAGCAGATATTAGTGGATATTTTCATAAAATGTCACAAAATGGTTTAGGTGACCTGAACTGGCAGATGAAGCAAGTGCACAGAAATAAAAGAAATAAACCCAACCAACAACAGTAACATCTTGATTCACTGTGTCATTCAGTTCCATCAGAAGTTCTGATTTCATTTATTCCTTGTTAACAGTGACACAAAGTGCAGTAATGATGGTACCATGCTAACATATACTATGGTCAATAGAGAAAAGAAAAGAATACACTACATATCAGAAACTAGGGAGGTCTTTTATTAGTATTTCTCAAGTCTCTGAGGAATTTACTGTGGATTGAAGATCACTAAATATGCTTACTATTCACAGTGCAGATTAAATGACAGATGAAAGCAATTACAAATTTCACTTTATCATTGAGCTTGTGCATAAAATATGATACCAGCACAGTTACGATGAATCTTTCAAAACCATTTGGACAGAACACAGTTTCGCAGCTTTAAAAGAAAATAGCTGCACATGTGTTGATAAAACTATTGTACCTCTGACACGAAAAGCAGAAGATAAGGAGGTTACCAGTCATGGTTGACTAAATAAAGCCTTCGACAGAACTTGACATTCGATGATCCAACTTGAAAGGTTATGGAACACATTCCAGGCTGATTAAATGGGTCAGAGCTTTTCCTATGGACCATAGCCAGCAGGTTAAAGTCAATTGTGTCCCCTCCAATTGGCAAGCGATTAATGGAGATGTCTCCCCAGGGCACTAAATTGGGACCTTTACTCTTTCTACTAATGATTAATGACCTGGTATTATACGATGCAGCAATAAAGAATAAGCACGTGATGCTCCCTCATGCAGTCTTTTCTAAATCACTGCATTAGAGGTCTCAAACTTCAAGAAAAAGTTAACATAAAATAAGCAGTTGAGCATGATTTTAAGCGTTACTAGCCAGTAAGAACAGTACCCTCTGTTTTTAGCCGAGCAATACAAATGCAAAACGATTCCATTTATTGCATTAATTTATTGCTTTACACAGTACAGTTGAGATCAGTATCTGGACTATTTCCTCATATTCCTAGGAGAAATATATTAGAACAGTATGCAAATGTAGTTAGGAATAGGCAAAAATATTCCCAGATTATTTTTTTTTCTATTAAAAAAACAAGTTTGAAAAAATAAAGCTAAATCTCTATCAGCGAATATCTTAAGACATCTTTAAGGAGAAGCTCCATCACTTAAAGACACTGTGGTCCGGACATCAGGACCATTTTTTTAAAATTCACAACCGATCATTTGGTCACACTTCAGAAGATGAAGTGATAGATAATCGAAAAATTTCCATGACAGTTAAGAAAAGAGAGCTGGAGACAACCAGATTATATGTTGCAAATGGAAACTAGCAGCAGTGCTTTAGGAGAAAATCAAATATTAGTTAAAAGAAGGCAGAAGAATCTGATTTGCACAATTATCTGAAAGTAGTTTGTTAAGCTGGTTCTTCACTAATTTTGTTCATAGTTAACTGTATCTTCATTTGTCGTGATGCAAGTAAAATGTGCCTTTATTTCCTTAAGCTCCCTTCAAACTTCTAGATAGCTTTTAAAGCTATATTCTGGGGGTTTTTTGGTGTCTTTTTTATTACTAGAAATAGAATTTGAATGTGCTATTTCAGATAAAGCAAGATATATTGAGAAAAGCTTCAGACAAAACCAGTCTGAGACTTGATGTGTGTTCAAAGGACATCAGATTTAACTATGTTCATCAGTTTGGGGAGAGATGGGAGGATGAGCTCATGGCTGACCCTGAGCTAATGTCCCCACTTTTTTGAGCAGATCAAAATGAAATCACCACAGATAAAATTTGTGGGAAACCTCATCAGAAGAAAGAAAAGGGGAAAAGACACATGGAAAAACTGATCGTGGTAAGATACTTTTTTCAAAATGAGGTGTGACTCTGAAAGGAAGCACTCAGCTAGGTAAAAAAATCAAAAAAGCAAACATTAAGAGTTAAAAAGATTAATGGATAGGTCTACATAAAGATGTGAACAGTGAATTATTATCAAAAGATTATGTTTCTAATGAGGAATGTATGTGATAGGATCTCAGATTTATGTTAATTGATGTCTTTATCAATGAACAATAAAAAGAAACATCACATCACTGGTGATAATGTCTGAAAAAATTTAATGAGTGAGGAAATGCAAAGACTGAAGAGACGTGGTCACTGTTGCAATTACTAGTCTTACAAGTTCAGTGGAAATGCCATATCGCATTTGAAAGTTTTTTCCTAAATAGTGTGTCTAGTTCTCACAAGTAATAATTTGAAAAAGCCCTGCAGTCAGAAGGTTAGATTGGGTGCTGACAGTTGTCCTTTGCAGCATCACAATCTATAAATCTCTAAATCTAATATATTTGTTTCTTCCCATTTGTAGAGCTGTACTTGACAACAAATGAAAAGTTTTGGGTTTATGTCATGAGATTACTATGTGAAATATTGAGAAGACAGGAAACTTGTCATTAGTAGGTTAAAGCTCAGACTTAATACAGCCATCTGATAAAATATAACAAGAAGGTAAAACTGTATTAAATTAAAACATGTAATAATTAATTTGGTATAGTGCATTTCCTCTTCTTAGAAGCATAGAAATGTTGGTTGCAAGGGACCTATGGCAGCCCTCTTGCTTAGAGCAAGGCAACTTACATGTCTCAAAGTGCAGTCTGCAGCTGTTGCCCCTTATTATGTCATCTGGTGCTACTGAGAAGAGTATGACAGTGTCAGCTTTGTGACCGCCTTTCAAGCAGCTGTAAGCTGTCAGATCACCCCTTAGCCTCCTTGCTACCTAGCCTTATCACTACTTAGATACTTGTCAAACTCTAAAAACAATGCTGTCAAATACTGCAATCCATATACCAGTGAAAAGGGACACTTTATTCTTTTTCTCAGGAATGAAGAAAATACTTAGCTTGCACCTTTCCTGTTCTAGGGTGTTTCACCAAGATAGCATACATCTCAAGCCTTTTCAAAAACAAAAAAGTATCCTTCCAAAGTTGCCATGGCAAACTTTTCTGGTTCCTTTGAAGCATCAGGCTGCTCTGAGTTAAAAGCATTTCTTGTGTCTGCTTCCTGGTCTAAGTGCCCAGTAATCTGGGGATTTAAATGTGCTGTTAGATGCAAGAGTACAATACAAAAGCTATGTATGTGTAACATACGTATTGAAGCTCTGAAAGGAAACATTTGATAGCCTTTAAGGTTCTTTCAGACTCTCAGCAGCTCTCTTCAAGTTCTCTCTTCTACCTTCTGTGCCACATCTCACTTCAGAATGGCAAAAGTGGGAAGAGGTATGGCAGAAAATGCCCACAATAGAATTAACCCTAACTAGTATCCCTTTTTATTGTCAAAGTACTGAATAAATATTGAAAAGGTACATCTAGAATATTCTTCAAACCAAGACTAAAACTTCAGTGGGTGTCTGATATTAACCTTCAGCCATCTTAGAAGATTTCTTGAAAGGTAGAAATCCAGGAATTACCAGCTGGCTATTATAATCAATGGCAGGGAAAAAAAATTAAAAAAAAAAAACCACCTAGGGAGTGGCGCATCACTTTCATCACTATTTTTGACTGGTATATTATTTGGAACTAAGATAACTCATTTGAATGAACAGAGTTTTACATCTAATATGCATATTCAACCATGATTAATTACATGGCATTTTTTTGAGTACCTAGCCATAACATCTATCTTGAAGGCAGCTCTAAATTACTGTTATTCCAGATCATTCCATGCCTGGACTGTAAGGAAGAACATGCAATCTAAGATAAACATGGCCCAAAGATTTAAAGTATCATTGTCCAACATCTTAAACAGCTCAGGTAATGAATTAAAAGGTAGTGAAGTCTATGAGGCACAAGTGAAAGCACAAGACAAACACAGTGCTACAATCTGAACTAAGACTGCTAAATGAAAATTAAATGAAACTAAATGATTACTTAAAATGAACATATAGGAACATTTTTTCTCTGTAAGTTCATATAGAATAAGTTATTAGATCTTCCCGTTTAAAAATATTGTTCTTGTTTATCCTGTACTGTTGGGTAGAGCAGTGGGAAAGTAACACAGAGCTTCCATAAATTATCCAAGATAGCCTTGAAAGATGACCATTATTAGTCTTTAAGATCCTGTATTGTTTGTCTAATGATGTAAGCACACTTATTTTGCCAATGCTGCAACTGCATAAATGGATGTCAGTTTTAGCCCTGCTGTCAATTTGCACTCACAGTGTGGGTGCTCTGATGTCAGTTTGCACCCACAATGGCCAAGATGGATAAGAGCCTTCATTAAAAAACACCAAGAAAATACATAGATTGGCAAGCAAAGTGTGCAGGGTGCTGTGGACAAGAGAGACCTAGGAATCAAGAAACCAGGGCTGAAAGGAGGCCACCCCAAGAGTATGCACACAAATAGGGAAATGCAGACAGGACGGCATGAAGGGGAACGTGCTCACACTTTTCCCGGGAAATCAGCAGGAGTGGAGCCCATCTGAAGTGCCTGTACACTAATGCACACACAGCATGGGCAATGAACAGGAGGAATCAGAGGTCTGCGTGCGATTGCAGGGCTACAATCCCTTTGGGATCACAGAGATGTGGTGGGATGGCTAATACAGCTGGAGTGCTGCCATAGCTGTATACAGGCACTTCAGGTAAAACAGGCCAGAATGGCAAGGATGGGCAGTTGCCCTTTATGTGACAGAGCAGCAGGGATGCGTGGCACCCTGCCTAGGGACGGGTGATGAGCCAGCTGAGAGCTTATGGCTTGGGGTTAGATGGTGGACCAAAAAGACTGATGTTTTGATGAGTATCTGCTACTGTAAGTATATCAGCTGACTTAATACAAGACAGTAGTTCTCCTAACAAACCTTGCCCCATGTATATCTTTAGACCACGTAACACTGTTACTGCTTTGAGTCTCCAGCATCCTTTCAGAGTACCGTTAGGCATTAACACCTTGGCTATCATGGAATGGTTTATTTTCTCAGGAAATCTAGTTTTTGCCTTAATAATGAATGAACTAATTCTTGAAATCTTACTTTTTGTTTGAGGAACAAAATTCTCATTTTCTGAACATGTACCAATAAATCTGAAATAGTCAGCAAACAAACCCAATTTTTGTTGGTTGTTGAAGCAGACAATGAACAAGACAACGAGCAAAGCCCACCAAAAAGAAAGGCTAAAAGGTACAAGGAGTTACATGCCAAAGATGACAAATTAGAAGTCTATAAAAAATGTGCACTGGGAAAGGAAAACTAGGAATTTACTTCTTAGGTTAGGTTAAACAACATGGGGAGACTTAATGTATAATGTTTACCCTTAACATTAAGCTTATGACCATATCTGGAGTTTAAGTCCACTTGAACCCATTGAAATCTGCCTGCCCCTCTAGACTCAATAAAGTGAGATGCTGAGGTTAAGACTGAGTCTATGTGCAGTGAGAATGTAATTAAATTAACTAGCCCCGGATACTCTAGTTTATCTAACCTCTTTGTGGGGTACTTGAAGGATGCATTATTCTTAATTTGTTCTGCTTCGCAATGGCACAATACACCTTCAAGTTTACCTATGCTTGTTTGCCATTTAACAAGCTTTCGAATGTCACTAAAGCACTAAGCACTAAACACAGACAAAACAGCAAATTATCATAATGAAGTTAAATTTGGAGCAATTGTTCTCAACCTGTACTCATTTTGAAATTTGCTGCTTCTGCTGCAGAAATGAAGTACTTGTGTGCATAATTCTAACAATTATTCCAACAGAAGGTATTTTTTCTCGCTATAAGCCCTTGCTTGCTTTAAAAAAACCTGCATAGAGTTCTAAATGTTAGGAGATAGATGAAAATGAGCATTGTTATGTCTAATCATTGACTTCATTGTCTGTCCCTAACTTCTCCCCAGCTGTGGCTAGCAATAGCTTACAGCATTTTTGCCTTGCGCCTGAATTTCCCTTTTTCAAAGCAAATTGAAAATACAATTTCAGACAGTAGATATTGGCGTCTAAGTCAGAGTTTAAGATTTTAGCCTGCTTTCTGAAAGATGTCGACCATGTACATAAATAGGTTTCATGTGTGGCTTTTATCCTCCCTGCACAGTATATACACAGACTAAATACTTGAATTGACTCATTTCATGCAGGCAACACAACTTTTCTTGAAAAGAGCCTGAAGCAAAATTTAGAATCTTTATATGTTTTCAAGGAAGATGAGATGTTATGGGTGCTCTGGAGAAACAACCGAGGAAGAAATTGTGACTAAATGCTTAGCCAAGCTAAATGAATACAACCACTGCAAAGGTGAGCAGGATGTCCAGAGTTTAAGACAGCACTGCACCCTGAAGGCTGGAGAGACCATTCATTTATTACTGTCATGGTTTAACCCCAGCCAGCAGCTAAGTACCACACAGCCTCTCCCTCACTCCCTTCCCCGGTCCCAGTGGGATGGGGAGGAGAATCGGGAAGAAAGGTAAAACTTGTGGGTTGAGATAAGTATGGTTTAATAACTAAAGTACAATAGAATACTAACTACAATAATAATGAAATATAATAATAATAATATTCATCATAGTGAAAAGGAATATAACCAGAAAAAAAAAAAAAAAGAAGAGGGAAAAAAGAAAAAAAAGAAAAAAACCCCAGTGATGCACAATGCAATTGTTCATCACCCACTGACCAATGCCCCAGCAGCGATCTGCCCCTCCCAGCCAACTCCCCCCTGTTTATATACTGGGCATGACATCCTGTGGTGTGGAATATCCCTTTGGCTAGTTCAGGTCAGCTGTCCTGGCTGTGCTCCCTCCCAGCTTCTTGCACACCTGCTTGCTGGCAGAGCATGGGGAACTGAAAAATCCTTGACTTTAGATAACCGCTACTTAGCAACAACTAAAACATCAGAGTGTTACCAACATTATTCTCACACTAAATCCAAAACACAGCACTGTACCAGCTACTAAGAAGAACATTAACTCTATCCCAGCCAAAACCAGGACAATATCCACACCTTACTCTATACCATTTACATCATGCCCAGATCCCACACTTCCAGACACATTTCCAATTAATCACCACCACTTTTCCTGTCTTTTAATATATACATACAGATATCATTCCCACAGTCTATGGGCCATCTCTATCAAATGTCTGTTGAGTTCATTCAGTCCATGACTGTGGGCTTCATCTGTCATAACAGTCTGTCTAGGCAGGAGGGATGGTGCAAAGTCTGCTCAGTCGGCAGAATAGGATTGGGCTTCGGTGTGGTGTGGCTGGCAGGTGACATTGGGCACAGCAGGAGGGTGGTGTGTGGTGTCGGATTGTTGCATGCTGAAGTCAGTCCTGGTTCCATCACTACTGCGCTTCACTCAGTTTTATCAACGTTCATTCTTCATTAATCTAAGTAATTCTTACTGTAATACCATTAATATAGCACATAACAATTATAATAATGATGACATACAGTGGCAGGATTATATAGCCATCAACATCATACAATTTAATCTGTTGGCTGTTCTCACCTAAAATCAAATCCCCTTGAGGCACACATCGGACTTCCCCATCCTTCTGCATCACCCACCAAGTGCACCTAGGTCCTTGAGCAAAAGCAATCCCACAAAAGGTTTGCCTTTGCCTGAGGCAGAAGTGACCCAGACTGTTTTCCCTAGCATATTTTTTATGTGCACTACAGGAACTTTATCCCCTTCTACAGTACATAAAAGTTCCGATTGGGCAGGGCCAGCTCACTTGACAGATCCTCTAGTGTTGACTAACCAGGTGGCCTTTGCTAAATGTGTATCCCAATGTTTGAAGGTCCCACCACTCATTGCTCTCAGTGTACTCTTTAACAATCCATTGTATTGCTCGATTTTCCCGGAGGCTGGTGCATGATAGGGGATGTGATACACCCACTCAATGCCGTGCTCTTTGGCCCAGGTGTCTATGAGATTGTTTCAGAAATGAGTCCCATTGTCTGACTCAATTCTTTCTGGGGTGCCATGTCGCCATAAGATTTGCTTCTCAAGGCCCAGGGTAGTGTTCCGGGCAGTTGCATGTGTCCTGGTTTCAGCTGGGATAGAGTTAACTCTCTTCTTAGTAGCTGGTACAGTGCTGTGTTTTAGATTTAGTGTGAGAATAATGTTGATAACACTCCGATGTTTTAGTTGTTGCTAAGTAGCGGTTATCTTAAGCCAAGGACTTTTCAGTTTCCCATGCTCTGCCAGCAAGCAGGTGTGCAAGAAGCTGGGAGGGAGCATGGCCGGGGCAGCTGATCCGAACTAGCCAAAGGGATATTCCATACCATAGAATGTCATGCTCAGTATATAAACAGGGGGGAGCTGGCTGGGAGGGGCGGATCGCTGCTTAGGCATCAGTCAGCGGGTGGTGAGCAATTGCATTGTGCATCACTGTTCCCCCCCCCCCTTTTTTTGTTATATTCCTTTTCATTACGATTATTATTATTATTATTATATTTCATTATTATTATTGCTAGTATTCTATTTTACTTTAGTTATTAAACCATTGTATTGGTTTTGCGTGGCAAGGTTTTGGTAACAGGGGGGCTACAGGGGTGGCTTCTGTGAGAAGCTGCTAGAAGCTTCCCCTATGTCCGATAAAGTTAATGCCAGCGGGTTCCAGGACGGACCTGCCGTTGGCCAAGGCCGAGCCCATCAGTAATAGTGGTAGCGCCTCTGGGATAACATATTTAAGAAAGGAAAAAAAGTTACAGGGGAGTTGCAGTTGGAGCCAGAGAGAGCGGAGTGAGAATGTGTGAGAGGAACAACTCCGCAGACACCAAGGTCAGGGAAGAAGGAGGGGGAGGAGGTGCTCCAGGAGCTGGAGCAGAGAGAGATTCCCCTGCAGCCCATGGTGAAGACCATGGTGAGGCAGGCTGTCCCCCTGCAGCCCATGGAGGTCCACGGTGGAGCAGATATCCACCTGCAGCCCGTGGAGGACCCCACGCCGGAGCAGGTGGATGCCTGAAGGAGGCTGTGACCCTGTGGGAAGCCCGCACTGGAGCAGGCTCCTGGCAGGACCTACGGACCCGTGGCCCCGTGGAGAGAGGAGCCCATGCTGGAGCAGGTTTGCTGGCAGGACTTGTGACCCTGCGGGGGACCCACGCTGGAGCAGTCTGTTCCTGAAGGACTGCACCCTGTGGATGGGACCCATGCTGGAGCAGTTCGTGAAGAACTGTAGCCCATGGGAAGGACTCGCGTTGGAGAAGTTTGTGAAGGACTGTCTCCCGTGAGAGGGACCCCACGCTGGAGCAGGGGAAGAGTGTGAGGAGTCCTCCCCCTGAGGAGGAAGGAGCGGCAGAAACAACGTGTGATGAACTGACCCAAACCCCCATTCCCCGTCCCCCTGCGCTGCTCAGGGTGGGAGGAGGTAGAAAGTTTCGGAAGTAAAGTTAAGCCTGGGAAGAAGGGAGGGGTGGGGGGAAGGTGTTTTAAGATTTGGTTTTATTTCTCATTATCCTGCTCTGATTTGACTAGTAATAAATTAAACTAATTTCTCCCCAAGTCGAGTGTGTTTTGCCCATGACGGTAATCGGTGAGTGATCTCCCTGTCCTTATCTCAACCCACGAGCCTTTCCTTTTATTTTCTCTCCCCTGTCCAGCTGAGGAGGGGGAGTGATAGAGTGGCTTTGGTGGGTGCCTGGCATCCAGCCAGGGTCAACCCACCACAACCATTCTTATCTCAACCCACGAGTTTTACATTTTTTCCTGATTCTCCTCCCCATCCCACTAGGAGTGGATCAGGGGAGTGAGAGAGTGGCTGCGTGGTGCTTAGCTGCTGGCTGGGGTTGAACCACGACACATGGGGTACGGGATATGTTTCCAGCCATCCAGTGGTTGCTTCCACCATTGTAAGCACATGGCGCTTGCCTTGGTGGATTTGTGGGAGTGTGATATAGTCGACCTGCCAGACCTCCCCATATTTATATTTCAGCCATCATCCCCCATACCAAAGAGGCTTTAACCGCTTAGTTTGCTTGATTGCAGCACATGTTTCACATTCATGGATAACCTGTGTGATAGTGTCCATGGTCAGGTCCACCCCTCGATCACGAGCCCATCTATATGTTGCATCTCTTCCTTGATGGCCTGAGGTGTCGTGGGCCCACAGAGCCATAAATAATTCACCCTTATGGTGCCAATCCAGATCTACCTGAGCCGCTTCAATCCTAGCAGCCTGATCCACCTGTTGATTGTTTTGATGTTCTTCAGTGGCCCAACTCTTAGGTACATGAGCATCTACATGGCGTACTTTCACAACTAGGTTCTCTAGCCGTGCAGCAATATCTTGCCACAATGTGGCAGCCCAGATGGGTTTACCTCTGCATTGGCAGTTACTCTGCTTCCATTGCTGCAACCACCCCCACAGAGCATTTGCCACCATCCATGAGTCAGCATAGAGATAAAGTATCGTCCATTTTTCTCGTTCAGCAGTGTCTCAAGACAGCTGGATGGCTTTCACCTCTGCAAACTACTCAATTCACCTTCTCCTTCAGCAGTTTCTGCAAAGTGTCATATAGGACTTCATACAGCAGCCGTCCACCTTCGATGCTTTCCTACAATGCGACAGGATCCACCAGTGAACAGGGCATATTATGTCTCATTTTCTGGCAGCTTATTATACAGTGGGGCTTCTTCAGCACGCATTACCTCACCAAAATCTTTGCCTTCTGGCCAGTCCATGATCACTTCCAGAATTCCTGGGCAACTGGGATTTCCTATTCGAGTTCATTGTGTGATCAGTGCAACCCACTTATTCCACGTAGCATCAGTTGCATGATGTGTAGAAGGGACCTTCCCTTTGAACATCCAGCCCAGCACCGGCAGTCAGGGTGCTAATAGGAGCTGTGTTTCAGCACCAACCACTTCTGAGGCAGCTTGAACTCCTTCATATGCTGCCAATATCTCCTTTTCTGTTGGAGTATAGCAGGCCTCAGATCCTCTGTATCCCTGACCCCAAAACCCTAGGGGTCGACCTCAGGTCTCCCCTGGTGCTTTCTGCCAGAGACTCCAGGTAGGGCCATTCTCCCCGGCTGCGGTGTAGAGCACATTTTTAATATCTGGTCCTGCCCGGACTGGCCCAAGGGCTACTGCATGAACTATCTCCTGTTTAGTTTGTTCAAAGGCTTGTTGTTGCTCAGGGCCCCATTTAAAATCGTTCTTCTTCTGGGTCACTTGATATGGCTTACAATCAGACCATAATTTGGAATATGCATTCTCCAAAAACCCACAACGCCTAAGAAAGCTTGTGTTTCCTTTCTGCTAGTCAGTGGAGACATAGCTGCTATTTTGTTGGTCACACCCATTGGGATCTGATGACACCTGTCTTGCCATTTTATTCCTAAAAACTGGATCTCCTGTGCAGGTCCCTTGACCTTCGTTTTATGGCAAAACCGGCTTTCAGAAGGATTTGGATTATTTTCTTCCCTTTCTCAAAAACTTCTTCTGCTGTGTTGCCCCATACGATGATGTCATCAATGTATTGCAGGTGTTCTGGAGCTCCACCTTTTTCTAGTGCATTCTGGATTAGTCCATGGCAAATGGTGGGGCTGTGTTTCCACCCCTGGGGCAGTCGATTCCAGGTGTACTGGACACCCCTCCAAGTGAAAGCAAACTGCGGCCGGCACTCTGCTGCCAAAGGGATTGAGAAAAATGCATTGGCAATATCAATTGTGGCGTACCACTTGGCTGCCTTTGACTCCAGTTCATATTGAAGTTCTAGCATGTCTGGCATGGCAGCACTTGGTGGTGGCGTGACTTCATTCAGGCCACGATAATCTACTGTTAGTCTCCACTCTCCATTAGACTTTTGCACTGGCCATATAGGACTGTTAAAGGGTGAGCGAGTCCTGCTGATCACCCCTTGGCTCTCCAGTCGACGAATCAGCGTATGGATGGGAATCAGGGAGTCTCAGTTGGCGCGATACTGCCGCTGGCGCACCGTTGTGGTAGCGATCAGCACTTGTTGTTCTTCAACCCTCAGCAATCCCACAGCTGAAGGGTCCTCTGAGAGACTGGGCAAGGTGTACAGCTGTTCAATTTCCTCCATCTCCAAGGCAGCTATACCAAAGGCCCACCAGTACCCTTTTGGGTCCTTGAAATACCCTCTCCTGAGATGATAATCTATGCCAAGGATGCATGGAACCTCTGGGCCAGTCACAATGGGGTGTTTTTGCCACTCATTCCCAGTTAGGTTTATTTCAGCCTCCAATACAGTTAGCTGTTGGGATCCCCCTGTCACCCCAGAAATACAAATGGGTTCTACCCCTTTATAGCTTGATGGCATTAGGATACACTGTGCACCAGTGTCTACTAGAGCCTTATATTCCTGTGGGTCTGATGTGCCAGGCCATCAGATCCACACAGTCCAGTAAACCCAGTTGTCCCTCTCCTCCACCTGGCTGGAGACAGGGCCTCTCTAGTCCCAGTCACAGGATTCTCCATTCACTTTGGATAAAAATGGATTAGAATTCCTTCTCATAGGATCAGGAGTAATATCAGCCCTTCCACTCTGTCTGGCACACCGCTCACACTGCCCACCGGAGACTGGAGCAGCAATTTTCCTGGAAGAATGCTCATTTGTGATGATGGTTTTTCTTTCCCATTCATGTACCTGTGCATCTAGGACCGAGGTAGGTTTTCTATCCCACTTCATCATATCCTCTCCATGTTCACACAGGTAAAACCACAGGGTACCCCGTGGTGTGTACCTTCTATCTCCTTTCTCTTGAGCAGAGGGACTCTCATTCCTAATGGCTGAGATGTTGGTCCGTACAGGTGGGAGGCAGAACTTATCCTCAAATCACTGGAACTCTCGGGACAGTTTCTCAGCTAGTATGTCTGGCAGTTTCTCCACAGCCGAGACAAAGGAGGAAGAGAGACTTTCTTTGTATTGCCGGAGTCGACCAGCCGATTCATCCACCGTTGGTCCCTCGTCTTTCCAGTCCATTACTGCCAATGAGTTGGCTTAAGATGATGGTGCGCTCTGTGTAAACTTCCATCACATGGGTCGTGTGCAGTGGACTTCATCTGGATCTGTGGGTAACTGCGCGTCGTCCAGGACATAATAAACCATCTCCTGCATGGCTAGTTCCCTCAGGTACTGTACACTTTTCTCCATGGTGGTCCACTTGCTTGGATGACATACAACATCTTCCTTGAAGGGATACTTTGCCCTCACACCTGACAGAAGTTGCCTCCAGAGGCTGAGGGCTTGTGTCTTTTTTCCAATTGCTTTGTCATTGCCCCCTTCCCTAGAAAGGGATCCCAGTTGCTTGGCTTCCCTACCCTCTAATTCCAAGCTGCTGGCTTCGTTATCCCAGCATCAGAGCAGCAAGGTGACGATGTGCTTGCCTGGATGGTGGCTGAAGTCTTTTTGCATATCTCACAGCTCACTCAAGGATAGAGATCGGGTGATTATCTCCGGTTCTGCCTCTTCCTCCTGTTCTCGTGATGACCCTGGTTCACCTTCATCCTTAGCTAAGGGAACTGGTTTTTTTGAGTATTTCTTCTTCTGTACAGGGGTGACTGATACCGGCATGGGTTGGTTCTCTGGTTCAGCTGCAGTGCCTGTCACTGGGGTTGGAGTGGCTGCAGTGCCTGTCATTTTATTGTCAGATCCAGAGACCTTCTCTTCCCCTTGAGGGTGCTGAATAGTGTTGAACAGGGCTCAGTAGCCATGGGCCAGGCCCCAGCACATTGCAGTGATTTGTGTCTCCCTGGAATTGTCGGGGTGACAGCATACTTTTTCCAAATGTTCTACTAGTTTTTCAGGATTCTGCATTTGTTCAAGGGTGAGGTTCCAAAACACTGGAGGTGCCCACCGTCCTAGGTATTTGCCCATGCTACCTGACACACCCTGCCACTCATAACTCTCCAGCCTTGGGGCAGATCTCTGGGTGATCCTCTGAAATAGTTGCTTAACCCTGAACAAGACCTGAAGCACATTCAGGAACATGCTAGTTCCTATCAATAGGACCATGTTAGTTTCAACATTCCAAGGATATTCAAAATTTTCAAAACTCTCAAACGCTGCTGTAATTAGCCTGGAGGAGAAGGGGAAGGTGAAGGAAGGTGTCTCCCCCATAGATTGGCTCCTTGAGGAGAAAAGGTGAAGGGTGTAATTATTAATAGTTTCCGCTAGATAGCTCTCAAAGTATGGAGATAACGGCAATGCTGAGTACAAATACCAGATTAGTCCCAGGACTGATAATTTTATTGTACCATAAACCAGTGTTACATAGTACAGCAAAGCAAAAACCTTAATCCATATCCCATGGGTGATAAGCAGTAGCACAAGGACTACATACGGCAAGCGATGTGATACATAACACAACTCTAAGAACGAGCGCCACAACTCTAAGAGCCAATAAATCAACATTATGACCAGCAACTATTAAACTAATATAATGAATGCTTATAACAAATTCGTTTTAACACACTCTGGTCTGATCTGTTGTTACCTCAACCCTTTGTGCCCCACGTTGGGCACCAAAAAGAACTGTCATGGTTTAACCCCAGCCAGCAGCTAAGTACCACACAGCCACTCCCTCACTCCCCTCCCCACTCCCAGTGGGATGGGGAGGAGAATCGGGGAAAAAAGGTAAAACTCGTGGGTTGAGATAAGAACGGTTTAATAACTAAAGTAAAATAGAATACTAACAATAATAATAATGAAATGTAATAATAATAATATAATAATAATAATAATCGTAATGAAAAGGAATATAACAAAAAAAAGAAGAGGGAAAAAAGAAAAAAAAGAAAAAAACCCCAGTGATGCACAATGCAATTGCTCACCACCTGCTGACTGATGCCCCAGCAGCAATCCACCCCTCCCGGCCAGCTCCCCCCTGTTTATATACTGGGCATGACATCCTATGGTATGGAATACCCCTTTGACTAGTTCAGGTCAGCTGCCCCGGCTGTGCTCCCTCCCAGCTTCTTGCACACCTGTTGCTGGCAGAGCATGGGAAACTGAAAAATCCTTGACTTTAGATAACCGCTACTTAGCAACAACTAAAACATCAGAGTGTTATCAACATTATTCTCACACTAAATCTAAAACACAGCACTGTACCAGCTACTAAGAAGAAAATTAACTCTATCCCAGCTGAAATCAGGACAATTACAGTAACCAGTTTTTGATAGTTGAGGTTGTGGTCTCCATTCTCTAACCTGCTGAGCAGGAGACTTTGCTGAAAGCCTCTTTGTTAGCAGCCACGATGCCAACTGATCCACTACTACCTCATTAAATCATCATTAGATAACCAGTGTAGTAGTTCAAACAAAGCAGAGGTGTTTCCAAATATATTGTAAAGAAATGAAACATGAAAAGACATCTGCTTCCTTGACCAGAGATATTTCATGTAAGAAACTTAAGTACTTGTATCCTGATTTTTATTTGGTTCATGAAGATGTTAACATGCTGAGCATTTTTCTTATTACTGTACCGCATTCTGCCAGCTTCCATCAGGCATTGACATGGCGTAGCTCTGTCTGTCATGCCTGATGGCTTGAAACTCCATGTGACACAGTGTGACTGGACAGTGGATCTGGCAATGTCGCAAATACAGTGACGATGTGTTTAAACCAGTGAAGGGTCAACACTAAAAGTTCACGTGAACTTTAAGTTCAGATGCTTATCCAAAGGTACTTGGACATTATAAAAATATGATTTTGGTTTCATGCTCCTTCTTCAGATCCCAGGTCAGCAATATTTCTTTTAAATTAGTCTCCAAAATAGTCAAATTCTTACCCTGAAGCCATAGAAATCACTTGTAAATTATTTCTGTGAAATGAAAACAGATTTGCACCTTCACCTATTTTATCCTCTTCTAAGCCATTTTTTTTCTTCCCTGAACCGCAGTTCACTGATACACTCCTTCTCAGCTCTGTGTCCTCAACAGGTACAGTATTTTGTGCTCAGCCCAGCTACTGTACCCAGATCTTTAGGGTCCACCTGGAACAGGGATACATTGTTCAGACGTTGCTGCAACCATCAACCTCTCACCAATTCAGAGAGCTGTGTATCGCAACATTTTGACAGCCAGAATGGTCTTAGTCATTGCTCTGTTTCTGTTTAAATTTCTATCATCTTGCCCTTCTAACTTCTGTCACCGCTCTCTCTACTGCCCAGCCACATTACCTTTGTAATACAGAGGAGTAGAATCAAACCAGGACTCAAATGAGTGGTGTATTGTGTCAACACAGAGTACAGAACTGCCTAGCAATGAATCTAAATGACTGTGTGTTTGTAAAGGGTAGCCAGACGAGTAACCCACAGAGAACGCACACAATATAATTCTGGTTCTGCCTACAGCAAAATGTCAGCCGCTCTAATTGTGGCATATCCCAGCAAATATTGAAGGTGAGATGATAAATACAGATCAGCTTGACATCAGCTGTCACAAGGAAAACAAATGAACTTACAGTGATGGGAAAGGTGGAGAACACCAATAGCACAGACAAACTGAAAGGAAATAACAGAGTCAGATCTTGCCTAGTTATTTTAATTGATGATTAGACAAAAATACCATGTTTAAAGAAGGGCATACAAGGCACTCTGGAACAATTACAGCATATGTCTATCGAGCCTAGAAACCCGTCTCTGAAAACAGGGTAAATATACAGTGATACCTCTCCAGCATATGCTTACAACCTCAACAGACAGTTAAATTATATGTCATGTAATTAAAATACATGGGGTCTGTGTTTCCAGCCTTTGGTGTTATTTATAAAGCACCAGTTCTTGGTGTCTCAGGCTGTGGTTTCAGTAGCAATATTGGCTTCTCTGATGTTACCCACTCCTGTCTGTGCACCATATTAACCTTTCAGTTCTTCCAGCAGAATCATTTCTATGGCTATGCTGAGAGCAAATCTGGGCAATTGCTCTGGCTTAAATTTTACTTGGGGAAAAAGAGAGAGAGGAGAGAGAGAAAAGTGTTTTCAAAGCCAAATCAGTTTGCTGCAAGCTGACAGTGTGGGTGCACAGACATTTGTGCCAGCACAGCTAAGAGACCCATTCATCATAGCATGATGAACAAGCAATTGAGAATGTTTCTGCCTCTTGTGATTGTTGACAAAACCTTGACAATGGAGGGAAAGAGGCTAAAGTTTGTTATTTTTAAAATCTTCCCCTTACAGACCAGGAGATGCCAGCTAACTCGCAGAACAGGAGCTGTTGCAGGAACTGGAAGTGCCAGTGAAGGAGGCAGTTTCAAAAGCCGAGGGAATCCTTAAAACAAAAGCTGCTGAAGTAATTCCTTATTGAAAATTGGAATGAGTACTTGTAACTGTGGACCCTTCTCATAGCAGCTGGTCTGGAACAACTTTTCTTGCTTTTTATCAAACTTTTCAGCCCATCTTTACCCTGTCTTTTCCTCACAATTGTTGAATACTGCCTCAGTCATAAAACAGACACAAAGCAGGTATACTGCAGCACTCAAGCTGTGCCTGTTTTCAGTCTGTAGTTTTCAATTTTTCATACAATAAGTGAGTACCCTTTCCTACTGAGATACTTTCAGTTATAAATGCCTCCATTGTAGAGGGTGCTCAGGAGGGAACTAGTTCAGATAATGCAATGCTGAAAGGCAGGGGAACATTTTTCCTAATTGGACTCTTGAGTTTGGAAAATCTTTCTTTACTGGCTGGAGGAAATACTTCAGACTGAATGTCAGGACAAGAGATGATATATAAGAAAGGGAGACAGAAGGAATCTAAGGTAGAGCCTAATTTATGATTCTTGAATAAATCTTTTTTGATTGATTGCATTCAGTCTGTTTCTGTGCTCAGTTGAAACTCTCTTGAACAGCAGTCCTGTCTCCTTCATTTGCAAAGATTTTAGAAATATGCCTCTCTCTCTTATCTTTAGTGTTCAAATGACTATAAGCATTTTTCAGTCTAAGAATACTGGTCCATATTAATTCCTGGTTTAATACTGTGGCTTTGTGCCAGGGATCATTTTGACTCATTATATATAACACAACAAAAGGAGCACTGTAGAAGGAAAGAAGATTTAAAGAGCATAATGAAGACTTACAGCATTAGCAAAGGATAAAAATAGTTGAGTAAAAAAGAGAAAGAAAGGAAAAAGATCTTGAGACAATGTGTAGAGAACTGCAGGGCAATAACCCTACTGTTAGAACAGTAAACAACCATTCTAGCTTTCATTTGAAACATTTAGCAAAAACCTGAGAAAGATAAGCTGACAAAGCTCAAGAAAAGATGGAATTTCTCTTCTCTTACAGAAAATAATATGCACAAGATAGTAGAACTAACATCAGACATAAAGTATTTGCTCCTTCTAATTGCTTTGTGTCTTTTTATATGGGAGGTCTGTGTCAATTCCAGCCTTAACTGGATGCTCTTTAACTAAGTCTAAGAAGTCTCTATTTCTGTGACTACCAGTCTTAGGAAAACTCAGAAGTCAGTTGGCACCTGCCTGAAAACTCCCTAAACATCTAAATGACATATCCGTGTGTGCACATATTCCTGGTTTTTTACATTCTGTACAAAGGAGGACTAAGTAGTCCAGACAAGTTAACTTGGAAGAGAGAGAACGGCAGGAACAAAGTATATTGACAAAGATTAACTAGTGAATGATATAGTACAGAGAATAAGAAATAATACTGACTCAGTGTATTTCTTGCATTAAAAGAAAAAAGACCCCTTAAGTGCAAATATTGTGTGTGTATCAATCAAATCATAATTCATATAGTTCAGTTGTAGAACTCTTCGTAACAAGATGTTGTAGAGGCCAAAAAGGCAAACTGGTTCAAAACAGGGTTAGGCAAAGTCATGGAATATTTTACATTTACTGGTGGTTATTAAATACAGCCTTTGAAATGCAATCTTCCAGACTGCTAGAAGTATACATGGGAAGATCACTCTATATTGCTAACCATTATTGGTCTAGATGGAGACAGTATATTGGGTTAACAACTCATATGTTGGAGGCTGCTTTCCTTTTGACTGTTTTATAATTTGATGATTAGTCTACCGTGAAGGGAAACACTGACAGCAAACCCCTCATGATGAGTCAGAAAATCCTTCCAAGATTTCTACTTCTAGGTAAATGTTCTAAACATTAGTAATACATATATGTACATGTATGTGTGCATATATATAGTGGGAAACAGCATCACCTATAGTTGCAGGCATCTTTTTAAAAGAAGGGCAAACTACAACATTTTAGGACCCCAAGCTTCCTACTTGGCCGCACTATGTGGAGACTGGAATTATAGGAAATATTCTAGCAGAAATTACGCAGACAGCCCATACATATATCACAAAATTTCCCATTTTAAAAAATAAGAAAAGTTTAAACAGGTAACTTCTATAAGCCTTATGTGCTTTTCAGGTGACTGCATCTTTGATTTTGCTTTCTGACTGTGCATTTTGGATTGTCTTCTACATAATGTTCATTTCTCCAACCTGACTATCATTTTGCTCCTTTTTTTTTTCCTAATCTTATTTCTGTTCTGGCTGCTGTCTGATTCATGTGTAAAGGTTTTGGGTTTTTTTTTAATAGTCTTTTGCAGAGCAAGAAGAATAATTAAAATCAATCCTGTGGTCAAACATGGGAAGTTTTTTCTTTCCTCTTCATATGAGAGTATCTCTGTCCAAGCCAATTTAGAGTAGTTGCTCCAGTGATGACATGCATATAGACATTAAACATAATGTATATATTGAATTGCTTCTATCTACTAATTTAATACAAATCATATTGCTCACAATTTTTTCTTTATTGTAACCTTGGTGAAACTTCACCAAAATCAACATCTTTATTTTCCAGCTAATTATTCATACACAAATTGTGTATTTGGTGCAAGAACATAGCCAGTGAAAAACTATTAGTATTACTGTGTCACACAATATTATCATTATTCGGGTTCCATAGCTGACACACAGTAGTGGACAATGCATATGGCTTTATTATTATTTTACCCTGACCAAAGACTAGCAAGGGATGCTAAGTGAACAGAATTATTAAAACTTTCTGTCAAAAATTAAATGCTAGTTAATGGAAATTGAGTAAAATGTTCATTAGTTTTAAGCCTAAAGTAAGTGAAGCCAAAAGGAGGCTGGACATATGGCAGAAATGTGGCTGTGCAGTGGGTCATAAATAATGAGCTGAATTACTTGGTTAAAGAAATCTTAAAGCAGCCAAATTCAAGGTTCTCCATCTGGAAACCAAGAATGCAAGCCATACCTCAAGAAAGGCTAAAATTGTCTTGGAAAGCAGTGATTCAAAGGAAGACATATGGGTCGCTGTAGACAATTACATCAGCATAGCTGTCAGAGCAATCTGCGGCAAAGAAAGGTAACGCAAGACTTATGAGCATAACCTGAAGAACACCAAGTAGGGAAAGTTTTACCTCTGATACAATTTAGCAGAGGAAACTACCTCTATTTTGAGTTTTGTAGTCCACATTTGAAGAAGGATGTGGAAAATACCAGTGAGAGATCCATGAGGAGAAGAGGCCAGGATGATGAGCAGAAAACAAACATTTCATAACGGGGTTTATGAAGTCAATGTAGCAAGATAGGGAAAACAATGGTATTCTAGACTTGTTCCTGAAAATATAGAAAGAAAAGTTTGAATATTTAGTATGCGTAGTATTAGCCAAATTACGTTGGTGCTAACTTGCCTAAAGTTACTGAAGTTTTCTGGGAATTAAATTTGCCCAATACTTTTGATACAGACAGACATCAAAGAGTTATTTCACAGAGATCAATATTTCACAAATATGTAAGACTTTATCAAAATGTGCACATTTTGGACTCTCAGCAATGACCAGTCAGCGATGTAGTTGTATGATCACTCACTAATGGACATAAAGATGTACTCAAGAGCTAAGATGTTGAGACAACCCATATTTTTCCTGTGCTATAGATCTACAGAGAATGACACAGTAAAAAAAAGACAAAATAGATTTTTCCAAATAAGAGCTAAATAGAAAGCATAGAAGAAAGCAACCACTGCGGAGTGTCTGGTTTGGGAACTCTGCTGTGCTACTGGTGAAGCAGTCACCTTATTGAGAAGAGGTCTAGAAAATTCAAAACACCCTTTAATCCTATTTTTTGCAGAAAACTGTGGGTGTCTAGAACAGCAAAATAAAGATGCAATTGAGTATAAAGGGTGGTGATCGTGTCTTTCATTAGCCTTTTTGCTTCATGCAAGAACAGTGACAGCACCCAGAAAACTGTGGTTCATACTAGTGAACATTTACAGTGAATAGACAGATATCTAGATGTGACAGGTGAACTAGAGAAACCAAGTGCCAAACAGAGCACAAATAGAATCAGCTAAATGCAGGCTGGAGAAGAAAGAACCTAAAATTATATCAAAAGTGAAATTGCATGGCAGTTCTTCTATAATGCCCTATAATAATAGAAAAAAATGCAATACAAAAGGACCATTTTCAAAGGTGCTCTGCCTGCTATTTACTTCAATAGCACAATAACTAAGGCAAGTGACCTTCCCCCTTCCCTCAGTATTGACCTAGAGCTGTCACTTGTCAGTATCCATGTACTTGTATAAGACATTTTTAATGTCAACCCACCTAGCAGTATTCAGGAAATCAGAAAAAACCTATAATCCTTTGCAGTAGACTTGTCACACTAAAGTGCTACTCTAAGAAATTAAAACTGAAGGCATGCCTAGCAACCCCTGGCTTGATTAAGCACCAGAGCATCTTCAACATCAATGAGAACAGAGTGGAACTACAGACACTGAGAACAGAGTTCAAAGTTACATTTTATTCTGTTTTAAACATGTGCTCACACATCCTTTTTGCAAATCTACACATATCACGTGCATTTGTGCATCTTAGACATGCAGCTGTGACATAAATGTACTGTCTGGCCTTCTAACTATGTATATTTCACAAGCTTCTGATGAAATGCTCTGAATCTGTAGTGCCATGACCAGCAGAATCATGTCTCTGTGAGTTTACTAACTAATAAAGGAGAAAAATGAATATACCTTATGAATTTAATCTTTTAAGTCTTAACATCTTTCAAAATCAAAACTTAGCACTCCAAGAGGTATTGCAATCATCAGCAGTGTGCCATACTGACACTTGAAATATGTATACTGATACTGAATCATCAGTGAACTCTATGATATTTTGGAATTTAATATTTTAAAATGTTTCTTCTTGACATCTTCCTACAAAATTGCCTACAATAATCCATGAGCATTACTTCACATTTTTTCTAGACAACATAATACTGTTGTTTAAAGGACTGTATTCTCTGATGAGACATGAACACTTTGACAAAATCGTTTGCATAGCAATGCTGCCACACAGAAGAAGATGAATTTGGGAAGCTTTATTGTCTTAGACAATCAACTTTGCAATTAGATGTTATCTCAAGAGAAATTTGGAATCCAAAGAACAGCAAGGAACAGAATTAATCCAGCAGAGTCATAACCAGACAGTAGTTCAAGAGATTTGCCTCTTGCTAATGGGGCAGCATTGACATAAACAAGGTTTCCTGAAAGAAAACTCTCTGTTAGTATTTTAAGACCGCACCTACTCACAGAAATAGCACTTATTGGCGTTATGTAAGTTAAATTACAGAAATGCATTGACACTGATCAGTCTTCCTCTTGATTTTCCATGAGAGTTGAGTTCAAATTGCCTTTGAAAATCTCCCCCTGTGGCAGGAAACCTTATGTTCACTGCACTGTTTAGGTAATGCAAAACAGGCCCGTAGCTGTACTATCTTAGGCAGTGATCCTGTCAGATTTCATAACGTGAACAATACCAGGCATTGAAGAGGAGACCTCTTCAAAGCAAAACCAGACAGTGCAGGAGGTGGTGCTGGCGACTCAATAATTGACATGCTTCCCTCCGAGTCAGTGCTGAGCTGAAGATTCCATAGCCCAACATTGTGCTAAGGGTACTGTCAAGAATTCTGTCTTTCAAATTCAATGTGAATCAAAATCTGTGGCTAGTCCTCCTCCCTAATGCTATAGCTTTAAAAATCTGGGGCTGTCAGGAGAGGGAAGGAACTAGTTACTAACGAGAACAAAGGAGGACACGTGCTTTTCCAGATTAGGGAACTGATTTAATGGGTGGGTATTCATATATATCTGATGGGACTCCATACACAATGTGCAAGTCTGAAGGCACAGGGATTTTACACAAAATGTAAAATGTGAGTTTCCTTAAATACAATGATCTGTTGGTACCAGTAACCATTCTGTAGTAGAACAACTATATTTCTATTAAAGCTATTTTTAAACATGTTTTTTACAAAAATAGTACAGTTTATGCTGGAGATCAGGTCCCACGTATTCACCTTATTTATATTGCTTCTCTAGTATGTTTGCCCATTCTTGGGGTAATACTTTTTTCCTACTTTTTTTGTTGTGAACGTAATCTGGCTTGTTAGGATAAAATATTACAAAAAAGTACACTTTGAAAAGGCTTGTGACCCAGACAATTTGCAACACAACAGTTTCACAGAGTCCAGCTGTAATGGCCCTTGCAGAATGGACATTGCACACAATAGCTTGGAAGCATAGCAAACCCTTGCGGCATGCATAAAAGATCATTGCTACAAAATGTTCATGACAGATGCCCTCAACCCTTTTCTACTAACTGAAGTAAGAAACTGATCCTCCTTCGTTCCTCATGTTCGTTCAGGTGACCATCTACAGTGAGTGGTGCCACAGATGGCAGCCTGGATGGGAAAACAATACCTTTTCATTTCTTTTACAAAGTCCACCAAGCTGTCCAGAAGCCTGAAGACTAGAAGAGATCTCAAGCAGCCAGCAAATACAAAGCCTTGCAGACATGTAGTTAGAAAGTGAAAAGATTAGTCAAGAAAGCCCAGTACTCTTAGATACAGCACACATGCCACCTTTCAAAACTTGCTATATTTTTAAGAAATAGTTTATAGTATGTTACTGACTTCATAGCAGCTGGGTTATCACAGAGTACCATGGACAACAGAAGAGAAAGAGCTTCATCTACTGAGAAAGCTCCATGTCGAACGCCTCTCTGTCTTACTTGTATCGTCAGTCTTCAGGCTGGAGCCATTTTTAATGTGGTTTAAACAACCTGTCATTAGGAATTCACTAGCATAGCTATATTAATGGATAACGCATTCATCTGTTAAAGGCATATGTAAATATCACAAATGTTTTCCTAAGTGGTCTACTGTTGTTTTAGTTAAAGGTAGTTAGCACTTCAAAGCAATGTGGAGTCTGGCTTTCGGAACATTTGTAATAAAGTCTTTCCTTTTCAGCTTCATATAGTGTGCTTTTCCTGAACAACAAACAAGCAGTATGAATGAAATAGTGGTGACAGATGCACTAAAATTTGCTATGGAATTGTCAGAGGTTTTTTTTTTCCCAGTGTCCCTTCTTTGCATATGGGTCCCAACTGTGTATTGAGCAGATAATTATTCCTACTTGGAGAGCTAGGCCTATCAGCCTTCTAAATTGTTTCTCATAACAGTTTGTTTTCTTTCCTCTACCCTCACGAGAGCCTAACAAGCCATGCACTCTCATCACATGGTGATTACAATTAGTGTATAAGACTGGAAATGCGGTATGAGTAATGCATCATGTTCTGTGTTAAACAAATCTTCTGTTGAAAACTAGAAGAAAAATGCTATCCCAAATATTAAAAATAAGCAAAATCTTAGTAGATTAATTGATAGCAGTTTAGGTCCTTCCTGCAGTTAGCTAAGTGACTCCTGATTCTTATCTCGTGAAAGGCACAGTCTCTTTCATTCAACAATTTTTAATCTGACACAGTGATGCTTCTGGTTTTCATGGACTTGCCTTTTATCGGAAACACAAGGAACCAAACTCTGTCTGAATGATAAAGAGATGGAAACAATGCCAATGAAGTATTCAATCTGAAAGCACATTTTCTAAATTTCCCTTCTGAATATGAAGATTTGGAACAGGGATGAGTTTTATATCTTTTGAATTGCTCTTTGAGCACTGCTGCTTCTGGACTACACATGCTGGTGCCAGTGTTCTGGGCATTTATGGGCTCTTGCTCTTCTTACAGTAGTATTTTTACAATCATTCCTTAATTTCCCTTTGCCCTCTTCTCTGTAACAGCTGAGAGGACACAGGCTTTGTGTTATATATGATTTCTTAAACTTTGAAAGAGAGGAAAGGTAGCGTAGAAGTAATTTGAAATTATGTCTTTAGCATTTTTAACACTATATACTTCTGACGTAAATGTTTACAAGTCAAATGTATTATTACACTAATGCTTTCCTTGTGCTATGACTGAGAAATTGTCCTCACATCAAAGTATGACCTGTCAATATACTTTCCAGATACTAAGATAAAAAAACTTTTTGTATTCACCCCACATAAATCCACTAATCTCCAAAACTCAGGGCTTAAGTCTCACTTACGTTAAAAACATAAATATAGCCTTGGCAAATTCAGGTCCACAGGCATTTCCAGAGAAAGCTAAACATAACAATGTGAATGAAAGAAAGATTAGGCCTTCCATTTTCAATTAAAAACAATTAATTATTAAATTCCATAGGAAATGTGCCAATCAGCTGTGATTTTTATTTATCTATTCATTTTACTAATAGATTAGAAGAGCAAAAATAGTATTTTCTTTCCAATAAACCTATCCATTTGACAAATATTTTATATCACCAGTTCACTACTCAGCATGCCTGCCTTTTGTTAACATCATTGACAAAGCAATACACACACGTTTGAGGTACCCGACTGTGTATTATCTACACTACAAATCACCCGTCCTTACTTGTTAGCTCGTGCATTGAAACACACAAGGGAGCTCAGGTGTTCATATCACCAAGACATGAATTCTTAAAACTGTTTTTTCTTAAACTGACTGGTGAACTATCATGGGTGAATGGGAAAGCAAAAATACGAACTGGTGTATTTGAAACAGAAGTTGACACTTTTATAAAAACAGAGATTGAAAGCCTAGCCACAGTGCTGTTGTTCCATATCTGGAGTCACAGAGAAGGCAGAATGTGAGCTGACATCTTCACTCACTTTATGCTTAAGGGCAGAGGACAACCTCCTCCCATAGTGACATTTTTTTGATTCCATCAACTTGGGGAAGCTCTGCAGGACTTTGTAAGTATCTCTATCTACAAATGTATTTTGGTTTTCGTTTTTTAAATATGGTGCATTGAAAATCCATTCTGTAACTCCAGTAACTGTATTGACACCACCGTTCCCTTTTAAGAGTTCAAGAACAGTTGAAAAAAGCACTATTAATGTTCTCTTTCACTGATAACAATAGTGTGTGTCTTTTCTGACTAGTGTACACAGTAGATAAATAACAATATAAGGCTCATGATCATCTTACAAGCCTTGATTTCACATGTGACATTCAAATGTACAGGTTAGGTTTACTGAATTAATCAAATGAGTTGTTAGGCAATTGCCTTCTTGTACCTCTTCCTTACAAACCCTGTATCCTATCATTTCTCAAATAATTGTAAATGGTCAATAATAATAGAGCTCCTATCACTCCCCATAGTAGTTAATCAATGATTGAATTAGATACAGTTGAACAACATACACCATAACTTCATTTGATGCTATCCTATTTGCAATTGAGAAGTTACAGAGAACTTTTTTCAAGTCTTTTTGTAATCTTTATCTATCAAAGTCAATGACAATAGAATCAAGTTCAGTATATTTAAAAAATAACGTCCTTAATGTACTGAAAAACAGAAGATAGATGTCAGCTCACAGTTTACACCTGATAACTTGGAGATCATGTATTTAACTTAATGAATAAAAGAATGACTCCAATGTCTTGTATATAACACAGATGTAAAGCAATTCTATTTTTGTGTGAAATTCAAGTGACTTTTCCCTGGGCTGCAATGGAAACTGAGAGGAAGCTTATGGCATTGCCCGAGCAAATTGATTCTGTTTGGGAACTGCCTTTCCCTACCTGTGCGGAGCAGCTCTTAGAAACACAGTTATAGGCTCTTTTCCTCCATAAAGACCATACAAGGAAACTCACACCACTTTGTGGAATATCGTATTAGCTTAAATCATTCTTCATCTGAGCATTTATTTTTTCCTGAATGTCATCTGCAAGGCATCACTAAAACACCAAAACATATGTTTAACCTTAAGCATGTATGCAGTTCTGCTGAAGCCTTCCAGATCACTCACACGCTTAAACTTAAGTAACTGTCTAGCAGCTTCATTAGAGGGAAGCCAAAAGAATACATTCCCTTTATTATTTCTGATGGTCTTCCACACAGATACAGAAGGAAAAAAAAAAAAAAAAGAAAGCAGAAAGTAATCAGCATCATATAACCATAAAAATATGGGAAGATACATTCAGAGCGGTTTGGTTTGTGCGTTTGTTTTAATTCATAGTTTGAAACTGACAATATTTCAGTTAGTTTCTGTCTTTCTAGCTCTAACAGTTCAGTAAAAGTTTCTGTTTCTTTGTTTGTCAGTTCAGTAAAAATTTCTGTTTCTTTCTTTGTTTTCAAAGAATTCTTTAAACTGGTTATCCAATTGTCGTGAGTTTACATTTTCACACAAACTCACCCATACACATCCCTGTTTGCAAGCTGCAAATCCATTGTGTTGTATATGGATTGGAATCACATACTGTACCTTTGCACAGAACGGCAGAGACACAGTGGTTACTTGACATGCAGTTCTTCGATACTTTCTCTGTGCTTTTCAATATGTATCTATAGGCCTTATTTATTGGACAGTATTCAAATCCTCCTTGTGGGCCAAATCACTCATTTTCTCAGGGGCTTTTCAGTTAGGGTCTCAATACTCTAGAATCTGAATACTTTCCAAACCTTAATTAATGTATTGTTGCACAATCCTGTGAGAAAAGAGGATTATACTCTCCAGTTAACAAATAGGGAAGTGAGAAAATGTCAGGTAAAAGCATCCATTACATCAAATGCCTGTTCTAATATACCTGTGTATATTTTTTTGTATCTCATTTTCTCACAGTACTAACCTTAGATAGCATCATACCATATATTTTTAAGGTAGAAGCCCCTTGGATTTAGCTATAGCTGAGAGTACAAGATAGAATGTTTTCAAAACAAACATGACGTGTTCTAGAAAATGAAAATTAATGTGAGAATTTTGGTTTAATTCACTCACTTGCCATTGCAAAAATTCAGAGATAGTTAGAATTTATTTTTTTCATGGCAGCATATCCATTTACTTCAACTGTGAAGATTTCCTTTCTGTTCCACTGAATTTCTCCTTCAGTCATGGCAAATCTACCCGTTTCTGCAGTAAATCAGGCAGACATTATACAGACAACAGCTCCTCTCACTTCATGAGCTTTACTAAGCTGCAGAGAATCTTTATCCAGTGAGGCAGGAGAAAAATATTAATTACTAAGTTAATTGATGATGATACAAAGTGTATGACATACGTAAAAGTTTGGACAGTTAGAGGAGCACTCTATGTGATATATACTGTAACGGCATAGATTTTCATTTCAAATCCATCAAAAGTTGTCTCATAAGCACTAAAGATGGATTTCCAAGATAGTCAATGCTAATAAGCAGTCCTGTCACAAGATTTCATCAGAGAAATGCAATTAAATGACATTAACAAGCACTTAGGCAATGTAGGTCAAGTGCAGAGGTTGTAACTTATTACAATCTCATTTCTTGATTTCATTGTTGTCTGACTTTGCACAGGTTTCAGTGTCTAAACAGATAGCAAGATAGGTGGGGCAAGGGAGGAGACAGTAGGGTTGTGTCTATTAATTGCCTAGATAAATTAGAAACAGAAATCACTGCTAGTAAATATGCGGGGTTTGTATGAATTAATTGGTCTAAATGGCTTTTGCATGTTCTTTTTGCTGGGCAGAAAGGTTTTCTCTTTGTTTTGCGTGTTCTTTTTGCTGGGCAGAAAGGTTTTCTGTTTGTTTGGGAGCTGTGAAGAGGAGGAAAGGACTGTTCTCTCACCAAGGAGAAAAGACTCATTGATATAGGAACAGAACAAAATAACCCAGGACAAAATTCAGGCCAATTGCAAATCTGGTGGCTCCAGCTGTGTTATATTAGATGCACTGTTACAAACTACATCCTCAGAATATTAAAATTCTTAGGCTGTAAGAAAAAAAAGAAGAAAAAAAAGAAGGATATTCTAATCTCATATACCTGGAAAATGGCCACCAAAGAAAATATTACTACACATTCCAGCTAACTCTCATAACTCAGACAGCAACTGGCACCAGAACTCCACAAAACTGAGTTTTTTCATTTAATTTCTTGGGCTTTTTTTTTTTTTTCATTCGTTCCTGATGTTGTGAAATATTTTTTATAAATAAACTGTCACTGAAACATAGTAAAAATGGGGAAATGGGTAGAATATTTTATTTCTTACTTTCATACTGGCAACTTTACCACAAATCCTGATATTTTTCTCAGGCTGAATCAGAAAATAAAAAGCAGTCTCTATGGCCATTACCAGCATATATTCCAAAATGAGTTCATTTGAATCATGAAAATTATTTGCATATTAAAACAAAAGCAAATGCTGTTGCTTTTCTCTGAAGTGTTGTATCACTGTTTTGTAAACAACATAATTCTCATTAGACTGACAGGGTGGGAAGGATTTGTATATTTATACTCTATGTGGTACAAGTACCAATATTGTAAATGTGTACAGTTCAGTAATCCGTGCTTATTGACCTTGTCATTCTGATTCCACTGAGAAAGTGGGAACTGTATTTTCACATCTTTTATTTACTCACAGGCTGAAATTAGTTCTATGGCCTATGGGCTCCCTGAAGCTACTTCTGTGATTCACTGAATTGCTTCTGCTGTGTTATTGCACATTAGAAATGAAATAACTGCCAACAGCAGTTGCTTTCTGACCGATACTGCAGGCCAGATATACTTATATTAAAACACGTTACAAGAGGTGTCTTCAGAATAAAATGAGTATAACAACGTTTAACTAGCCATTATGGATGAGAGCAAACTGCACTTGAGCTGTATTTAATTCCGAGCCCAGGAGAAGGTTCCAACTTAGGTTTAAAACCTTTTTTATTTACTGTGTCAACATTATTTGCCTGTATCTTACTGGAAGATTAAACTACTTCAGCCTGAGGCAATTTTGAGCCATACTTGAATAAAAATGTAATTTACAGCTGCTCTTTAGAATATATTTTAAAATCAAGGTGATCAAAAATGTAGCAAATTGGAGCATACCAATCCTAAAGGATCCAAGACTGTTCCTAAACTCTCAGCCAAGGTGCACAGTCAGTCACAACCCAGCTCTGTGTTAGGATGAGACCTGAGCATGAAAGCCAGAAAAAGAGCACAGCTGAAGAGTCTCCCAAGCTGGACAGCCATGCAGTTAGCACCACAGGAGTGCATACACCTCTCTGCACATAACTGCAAAAAAGCATCCTAAATAAAATCTCTCAATAGTAGTAAATCAAAAAATATTTAAACGTTTGCTTAGAGACAAGTAAAGGCTGCATAAAAAGGCTTTTCCAGATCAAGAATTCCATTGGTATTCACATAAATTTCTCAATTAAATCTGCACTAATGGAAGTATGTTTTAACTTTTCCATTGGCATGGACTTTCCAATGTCATGTCATTGTCCATTTCCATGACAGGATGGTGCATTTCTTATCTTTTTTGTATCAGCTCATAGTAAGTATTCATTTACACTTTGTATGCTGCCTGTTGTAAGCAAGTTTGTAGTAATAATAATAATAAAAAAAGCAATTTGATTAAATTTATTTTTAGCACTCTGGAACTCCTAGTATCTTCTGTGCACACACAGGTAAATAAAATACCGTAGGATGCATCCACTATTTTTAATAATCATTTATATAAGCATTTATACATATAAAGCACTGGGCAAACATTAAGTGATCTTTACACCTATTATCTTCACTCTAATCGACATTTTCACAAGTCACAGAGCACCAAGAAAATGCACTGATATCCAAGGCCACAATCTTTGGAGCCAGATACTTTTCTGCTTGTGTCCACACCTGCAGTGATTGCAGGCCAGGCTGACACTGTACCTTCTGAACACTTTGAAGTGAAATCCTAGCAAAATATTTCGTGTCATTTCAAATTGAGAAAGACAATACAGCTTTCTTGAATCAGTGTGGCCATTTTCCAATGTTAATAAAATTCTCATTTCTGTAACACATAACTCTGAGCCACACAGCCCCTTAAGTTCCAAATTATTTCATGACAAATTTGACATACTGAGTTTTATAGGCCTAACACAATTTTAAACACAAAAGAAATAACAGTGCACCATGCGCTGTGGTAATTTTTAGAAACACTTAACACAACCACAGCTGTTTAGCTCTTGTCCTGCTTGCAAAGAGCTTTATTTTTCAAATTTAATCCAACAATCATGGAAAATATCAATAGACAGTAATATTAGTAAATGTATTCTGTTAGTATATAATACATTTATGTCACATTTGCTTCTCAGTGATAGTAAATCCACCAACACCATCAAAATGAAACAAATATTAAGATATTATCAGTTTACAGACATTAAAAGTTTAAAACAGCTAAACCTGGAAGAAAAGAGTTATCATTAAGAATCTATTGACCATTGAAAGTTAACTATCTATACCACACTGATAAACACAATAATCATGTTTGTGAGATGCTACTTCATGATTAGCTATCAAAAGCAAAAGTATTAGAATAACTACAGATAGAAAGGGGTTGGGTTTTTTCCCCAAAGTTTAAAATTATTTTGTCTTCCACAGTGACTTATTACTTTAACTGTACATGAAAGAAGGGGGAAAGTTTATACTTCTAACACATAATAAATATTCAGTATTCTAAAGAAAAATGACTAGTGGCATTTTTGGCAAAACTACAAGCACATTCTGTAGTATTGAATCAAAGCTCTTATCATATTATTCACTAAAAATGTGAATGAACAAACACTATATTTGGAAAAATCATTTACAGAAGTTTATATATTCCTAAGATTTCAGCGGTAATAAAGGTCTTCTGTATTAAAAAAATGCTTTGTGTAAATGAAAATACCTGTGATGGCAACCTTCACAAGAATCCATCAGATCTTATTCTCAATCCATTAGGTAAAAAACTAATTTACAACAGTCATATTATTTTATGTCTGATTATTTATGATTTCCATATACAGAAAAACAACACCCTGGAGAAATATTTGTTAACGTACTGGCCCAGATCCTCCAGCAAGCCTGGTCATTGCATAGCTCAGAATCACGTATAGAGCTCCTCCTTCGTGCTCCAGCTCTCCTGCTTTCATCTGTGAAGATCTGAAAGCCACAAAATATTTGAAGGATCAACTCATTGCCCTCAAGACCTTCTACACAGATCTTAAATAGCTATGGACCATTTCTCCCCTTTGTCAGCTTACTGTGGGAAGTGGCATAAAGGTCTTTGTAAACACCTCAGCTTTCTGGAGGATCGACCTTAACATATAGTAAGAGAAGTGGTAAAGTCAAATTCTAGCAGTGAGGCAAGATTCACGGTTGCCAGAAAACTTGCAGAAGTCTGAAGACAGTTTCTGAAGGAATCAGAAATGGATACAATAATGTTCACACTCTAGCTACTTTAACTTGTCGTCCCACAAACAATGAGTCAACTCCAAGCCTACGTACACAATCTCCAAATAAGGCTGGAACAAAATATGTTTACATGGTTCTTTGTCAGGACAATATAATGACTTGTATACTGGCTGCAGTGTTATCAGAGAACCTGAATATCACACTGAAATGAATATCAGAAGAAGGCATCATTAGGCCTGCTATTACAATAAATTACATATAAATTAGCAGTTTTCCAATGAGTATTTCTTCATTATTCCACTGACTGATGAAATTATATATAAAAAGCCCAACTTTTTAGGCAACTTAGAAACTTTTGGTTTGATGCTTAAAACATACCACTAGCCTTAGGCCTATCCCAACATCTCTGCTACTGAATATTCTCAACAGCCAAATGCTTGCTAGTGAGACAAGTGAAGGAGAAATGTTACAGTATGGAGGAGGTTTTTCCAGACTCCCAAGGAAACAACACAAGCAGGAATGCCTGAAGGAGACATTGGAATATGATAATTTCTTGGCAGTCTGGAGGAAAGGTCACTTCAGAAGGGTCATGCAGGACAAAAAAATGGAATATTGCAGTAAAGTATTCTAATGGCACTGAGGATCTTCACCAAAACCTTGCTGGAAAGTCCAAGGGAACTACAAAATTTAAAAAAAACTGCTTTGTTAACCAGTTTGGATTTTCAGGTAAATCTCACTGAAATACATCTTATTTCACAGTATGTGTATTGACCTGTAAAGATAAGGGGTCAATGTGATATGGCAGCAAAAAACACGTGGCAGCTTTCTACCAGGAGACACTGAAGTGTTCATTCCTTTGTTCTTTCTTTTTTAGCCCTGTATCTTCTCCTGTATAGGAGAAAACAGTTGTCCTGATAAGGCAGAGTTGTAGGGGGGTTGATGAGTTGTAAAAAGAGAAAATAGACCCAAGGAACTCAGCTTCAAAGCTAGGGTTTTAAGGCCTAGAAAAATAAGTTTGGTTCACACTTCAGTGCAGGCAAGAGTTTGGATCAAACAACTTGCATAGAGCCGCATTACTGTTAGGTCAATAACAATGCTGAGCTCCTCTGTACCATGTTTATAAATGTTTATTATTTGTAAATATAGAAAATACTTTATCTCTGGTTATCCACATACTTCTCACTTCTTTCTTCTTCTAATTGAATTAAATGACTCTAGGCCCCATAACTGCAATGATATAGATATAATAATACAATGACAGATAAAGATGTTTCAAATTCTTACTAGAAATTTATGGTACACTTTAAATAATAATGTTGCTGCATCAGCTGTTTGATTTAAGCATCACCATCACCATGTATCTTCCTTTTCAGGAGTGAAGTAACACAGATAGGTTAGGCAGATTGGAAATAAAGTGGGAGGGATGTGAAATATGTCCAAAGTGGCTCATCAGTAGTAAAGTTTTTGGTTTCATTATTATCTGAATTTAAGCTCAAAATCCATTTGCTTTTCAAATTCTCCGAGATGTTTAAGTAAGAAGACTAAAAACATCCTCTCATTTTTTTGTAGTGGGTGGAAAGAGAACTAGAAGAAAGCAGCACCTCCCCTCCTCCCCTTGGAAATTCCACTTCATCTTTTGAAGCAATAAAAAAAGTGGTATTCCCTTATCTGAATAAAAGGTATTTTGCTGTAAAATGGTAGACACTGATGATAAATTTAACAACAGGCAGGCAGGAAACTGAAATTCTACTGACATCTGCAGATAACAAGGAATAGAAAAGGAAGAAACACCCCCCAGCAAATAAGTTTCAACAATTTGGATATACAAAACAGACAATACTTTGCACAGTGCAGCTACCACAGTAGACACTCTGAAAGGGGACAAATTCTCATTCAGCCTGTAGTAATAGCCCTGTCAGCACTGGTCTAAGGTGCATTAGCACCCTGAGAACAAATGGGACTTGCACCTCCCTTTTCTCATTGCCCTATGCCTGCCATCTGCTCAGTGAACTACCCAGTCTATTGCCCTTCAAACCCACCCTTGCTTCCAATGTATTGTATGGAGGAAAGCAGGGGGCTAGTAAAGATGGAAGAAATTTCTGCAGTAACCAGACAGCACTCTGGAGTTTAAGTATCAAGCTGTATGTTCACATCCTAGATTTGGATGCACTGATAAATTCTCCACGTCTCCAATTGGATTTAGTTCTGTAGATAGAAAATAGCTGCCCATTTAAATTCCAGTGAACTATGTTTTTATCAAACAAATTCTGCTATTTTTCTGAGTTAAACTACTGAAATACAACATGAATAACTGCCTTTGTTCTAGTGCATAGGAATAGCAAAGTTTGCAGACTGGTTTTCTGCATATATCTTGGTACAGTGCCTGCATCCCCCTGGGCAACGGCACAGAGAATGCTGGACGCTTAAATCATCATGGAAAGAGTGAAACTGAATGGTAATTTCAATACCTGAAAAGTGGGGTTTTTTTCATATCCAAGAGGTGGAAGAGTGTCCAGATGTGCCAAACTTGGTCTGTGGGAAGTTTCCAATAAGGACATTGGAAATGTCTCTGCAGTTAGTAATGATTGTTTGAGAATGTTCATCTGTGGGGGGCGAGGTGGCTGTGATGGTATTGAGAGGCAGTTTGAACACTAGGGGAAGAACACCTCCATTTATGTAAATATGATTTCATTTACATAATGAATAGGAAATTAAGCAGAATATTTTGAAGGTATTAATCACTATGGCAGTGGCAAAGTTGTCTCTATTTCATGTTACCAGAGATTGCATGAATAAGACCTGATAGATTAGCAGCCACAAAACTTCATGTCAAAGTCCTGAATTGTTTAAAATATTTTTCTCCAGGAGAGAAATGAAATCAGCATAAGAAAGAGAAAGTCAGTCACATATAGTATCTGCACAAGTCCTGGTAAAATAACCAAATCATTCTGAGGAACAAAGAAAAGAAAAAAAAAAATCAATTCTATCTTTGTCAAAACCAGGAAATAAAGATTTCTCAGGCACGTAATTACTCAACATAAAACACTTGTTTTGCTCCTTGAGGTCCTGGGTATACTGGAATATACTGAGGTTTGCAATATTACATCAGAACACCTAGTTTCTCTGTGTACATGTGTGTTGACTTGCTTATGTTAATAATAATCTTTCTTATAGATGGCCTAGAGGACAAAGAAACAGAGTACAGAACAGCAATAGGTCTCCAATAAATTGTGAGAACATAAACAGATCTTCTTTGAAACAGTAATAAAATTGTATGCTTGATTTTATTTCATTGGATTTAAACAGCACCCTAAAGTGAAGAACATTCATTTGGCATCTGGTTAAGTATAATTAGTTGGAAGCACATTTCTTATAAAATTAAATCTAGCTTTTGGTATGCTTACAACAATTATTATAAAACTGTGTCCTTAGGTTGTATCTCCAAATCAACAGTTCCGCCATCATACGTCAGATCTTAATTTTGTGCCTCCAAAGATTTGGAGAAAATGCAGAAATAACACCGTGTAGTTCCAGCGGTGGCAAAACAAAACTTAAATTCAAACACACTAGTATTGAATTTAAGGGTTGTCATTACAACTGTATATACCATGGGTACACTTGTAATACAGTTCACTATCACACAAAAGAATGTGTTCCTTGCCTTTTTTGTCATGAGAAAATACAATTATTCAAAAAACTTTATTCATACAAACAACAAAAGACGCCATTTAAAAAAAAAAACAACAGTTGTGGAATAGGTTTAAAAAAGAATTTTGTTAAATTGTTGTTAGTATAAAGGCAACTTTCAGAAATTAAAATTTTTGTGCAAATGTGGAAAGTAGAAAAGAGTGTAAGTCTAGAAAGTGAAATATAAAGCCATAAAAAACATCTAAAAAAGATTTTAAGGAACTTTTTATACCTTTTTACAAAGGTATAAAAACTAATAATAAGATCTTTTCAACATCAAAAGCAGGCAGTCTGCCAAAGACTCTGTAGGACCAATAGATGATTGAGGAGCTGTAAAAGAAGATAAGGCCAAAGCTGAACAGTTAAATTAATTCTTCATATTGGTGTTCTCTATAGATGAGATTAGACTGGTTTCCACATAGGAACCTTTTTTATAGAGGGAGAATTGTAGGAATTGTCTGCATTTGGACTCTCAGTCAAAAAATCCTTAGAACAAATCAATAAAATGAATAGTAACAAATCACCACAACGACATGATATTCACCCACGAGTCAAAGAAAGTCAAATATGAAATTGCCAGATGATTAATACTACTGAAAGTGATCTCAGTGCTGAGAGAATCAATGGTAACAAAAGTAAGCCAGTTCTACTGACAAGTTTCAGCTGGAGTGGAAGAAAATATGCACGAGTAGATCTGACTTCTTTATCAGGAAAAAAAGACAATGGAAACTAAATTTAAAAAATGGGTAGACCTATGGATAAATATGATATAATAAGAAAAGTTAACTCGGCTTTTGTAGTGTATTATTGTGCCTCACAAACCTATTGGAGCTCTTTGAAAAATTCAAGAGCATAGTAGCATGGGACGTGTGGCTGACATAATGTACTTAAATTTTCAAAAAGCTTTTAACAAAGTTCCTCACCAAGGGATCTTATAGACAGTAAGTTACTTGGAATAATAGGAAAAATATTCCCTGAGATTCTTGATTTGTTAAGGGATAAGAAATAAAGAATAATAATTTCCAAAAATTTTCTGCTGTGAAGGGAGTTTTCTAGAAAAGCCCAACAAGGATGTGGCTATCTCTTCTATTCAGTTTATATGCAGGATCCAGGGATGCTGATGAAGAGATGACAAATTTTGTTGACAATGTTAAATTATTTAGGGTTATGAAAACAAAAGCCAGCTGCAACAAGCTACAGAAGGTTGTCATAATAATGAGTGTCTGGACAAGAAAATACCTGACGAATACCAATGTCCATTAATACAAAATAACTATTACTATGATGAGTCTAAATTAGCTATGTCCACTCAAAACAGAGTTTTGGGAGTATTTATGGACACATCTATAAATCCTTCAGCTCAATACTCATGAGAGATCATGAAAGCAGCAGAATGGTAGACATAGTTGGAAAAGGAATACAGAATAAATCTTGCTGAATATCGAATGCAGTTCTACTTCCCCACATCTGAAAATAGACTCTGGAGAACTAGAGAAGATACAGCAAAGGGTACCTAGGATGATAAAAAGTTGTTATTTAACGAGGAGAGATGAAAAAAGACTAGGTGGAAAAGAAACACCCATGAGATTAATATGATGAAATCCTAGAAAATATTGACTGGAATAAAGAAAGTACACACAGAACTGTTCCCTGGTTCCCACCATGAAGGAATTTAGGAGACTTAGTTATCAGGTGGCAGGCTTAAAGCAAACAAAAGGAAACATTTTTCAAAAAGCACGTAATTAAACTGTAGAACTCATAGCTACAGGATGCTGGAGATGTCAAAAGCTTAGGTGAGTTAACAAGCAGTTAGAAAAACTTATGGAAGAAAAAAATCATCAAAGGCTATTATATGACACACACACACACAAAAAAAGTGAGTTTCCCACTCACAAAGTCCCTGAGCTATGGTTTGACAGAAGTTAGAAGCAATTGCAGGAAAAGTTTTACTTTCTACTTGCCCTGTTCTGCTATTCTCTCCCAAAATTTTAGCTACTGGCCACTGTCAGAATATTGGTCTACTTAAATCTTTGTACATGTTCTTACATTTATGCTCATCACTTTGTTTCACAGGGGGTTTGCCTTTGATCTTTGAGATAATTACTTGATAAGAAGTAAACTTACTAAAATAAGAGCAATGATTACTCTGCAAAAGTATTTTTCCTATAGATGCTTAGTGAAACAGTGTTTTACCCAAATTAAATGTCTATCCTAATTTGCAGGGAACACCATTATCATTTGTGGCAGTCTCAAGACAGCTTTATCTAACAATCTGTACCAAATAGGGGTTATTGCCCCTGTAGCCTGTAACCTGCATTTTTCTGCAATCTGCGTCTAGGTGCATCTCCAGACACTGACTCCTTGTTTTACAACGAAGCAGTTTTGATCAGTCTGGGAACTCCAGCTGGTAAGCTTGAGTTTAAATAAAGACAGCTGCTCTGAGGGAGCAGCCCCCAACTCCTGAAGAACTTTCAGGAATACTGTATTCACGTGCTTTCTGAGCTGACAATAAACAGTTGAGGCTTATTAGGACCTTATTAGGTATTTCTCTCTTGAGCTCAATGAATTGTCATTTTTGCATTAAAGCTATAAGGCTCTATGGCTGGCCCTTAAAAAAGCAGTTAACGTCAGCTGGCATTGTTAGGCTTCCACAGCTTTCTCAAGAGAGGTTACAGTTAATGAAATTCACAGTTAATTTGCATACATTTCACAAAAGACCACTTTTGGTATGAATTTCAAAACACTTTACCAGTACTTGTTTAGCAACAAACATTATGAACGAGTATGATTCCTAAGGTTTTTCGCACATGTTAGACCAAAGCTGTCTTATACCAGAGTAGCATTACATAGCATGGGCCAGTATTCACTTGATATAAATCAGGAATAATTCACATTACTGAACTACACCATTTGCACTTAGAGAGGATGTAACTCACTGTCATTAGCCTGACAATACATGTTAAAATTCATCATTTTATATTCGATTACATGATTAATAAAGGTATTGTTACCCAGGTGCTTTGAGGCTACTTCTTCCCAGAAGGATATTATAGCACATCTTGCTCGAGTAGCACACCAGAGCTCTTAAATCAATGCAAACCTGACAATGTGGGACATTTGAAGGAAGCTGCTATCCCAAGCAGCACTGAGGCATTGACTAGAAATAAAACTCAGATTGCTTACCTGGTTTGTTCTCGAGTGAATGATTTCAGGAAATCCAGTCTATACTATTGCACACAGTGACTTTGCAGACTTTGCTTATTTAGCAATACACACAAAGAGCACATTTCAGCTCTGCTGTTATCTATGCTGATCCGAAAACTGTTTCTTGTGCCATTTTAAGTTGCTTTAAATTGCTAAGACTTTCTTCAATGCACTGGTATTAATTTATTTACAGTCTTGACTCCTTTTTCTTTGTTTAATTGCTTCTATCCATTCTAGAAATAAAACATTATTTATGTCAATTCTTGATTTTCTGGACTTTGGGCATTGGGGTCCAAAGAGGCATATGGGTGCTCTCTTAACTTCAAGACTGCTACTAAGTGGAGGGAATAAGAAGAAATAATCCAGAGCCCATACCCCTCTAAATCAACTGTATTTTAAGCAATGAAATTATACATGTATAAATGACATGTGAGTGAAACCCACTGCCATCTTTGCTATTAGTTTCTAATTATAGCGGTAAAGACAAAAAAATCTTGCAAATCTTTACTAGAACAGCTACAACTTATACTGATAGATTGCCAAGGGCAGTGTCCAACGCAGAGAGATACCAGTTTGCAGAATTTATGTATGCCAGTTTGTTTATGCATGTGAATATATAAGAAGCCACAACTTTAATGCATCATCTCCAGAAAGTGATGTCTCTAAAAAGCACTTCATGTCCTTTAAAACAAAACAGCATAATGACAGCAGCAAAAAGTACCAATGAAAAATAGTTGATATCAATCTCCAGTTGAGTCAGATCTATGCTAGCACACATGAACAGCAGGGACCACTGACACAGTGAAAGCCCTCCTGATCTCATGTAAACAGAAATGGATTCAGAGCATCTTCTACTACAGCAATAAACTCCAGAAAGAAAGTCTGAGTCATGCCATATGTTAGACAAACTCCTCCTACTGAGAGGTACTGACTTTGCCCTGCTGAAACTGAAAATTCACTTAGAAATGAAATTCATCAACACCTGAGTATGATAGCAAATGATTTTCATGATCAACATGAAAAGGTCTGTTTGCAGCCAGGCCCTATCTAGTCATTAATTTCTCTCCAGTCACTGTTTCTGATGACTTTCCCTAACCATTAAAGAAAGATGCAAATACTGTAAATGTTCTGATCTAGTTATATTAATTGCCATTAGTAGGAAAAAGGCAAAAATCTCATTTCATCTAGCTTTATGTTATCAAAATAAAACTGGGAGCACAACTTCAGCAGGTAGTAGCTGGCATACCTCCAATGACTTCATGATAATTTATTCTATGTTCCTTAAGTTTTTTTCTGTATAGAATACACAGCATCTAAATTCTGAAAAAAAAAAAAATTGCGTATATTAGAATGCCATTTCAACTTTATATCATTTTGAAAAAATGTTGAATTAGACATCCGATTTCATATAAAGTTTATTATTACTTACATTTATTAATTTTATTGTTTAACATACTACCTCTTCTATGTACAATAACATTCAATTTTAAGCATATGTGAATATTACCTTTTCTATCAAATATGGGTTGCATTTGAACTTATGTGCATACAGAAAAAAAGATTTAAAATAATTATTATTACTACTTATATAAATTATTTATATATGTCTCACAGGTATAAAAAAACCACCGTCCTTACATTCAGATTTGCTTCTAAGAATCAGTCTACCTGGAAGCCAACAGGGTTTTATGTAACATCAGTATATTGGGTTTGTGCAGCAAGGTTTTGGTAGCAAGGGGGGGCTACAGGGGTGGCTTCTGTGAGAAGCTGCTAGAAGCTTCCCCTATGTCCGATAGAGCCAATGCCAGCCGGCTCCAACACGGACCTGCCACTGGCCAAGGCCGAGCCCATCAGCAACAGTGGTAGCACCTCTGGGATAACATATTTAAGAAGGGGAAAAAGTTACTGCGCAACAGCAATTGCAGCCAGAGAGTGAAGTGAGGATATGTGAGAGAAACAACTCCACAGACACCAAGGTCAGTGAAGAAGGAGGGGGAGGAGGTGCTCCAGGTGCTGGAGCAGAGATTCCCCTGCAGCCCATGGTGAAGACCATGGTGAGGCAGGCTGTCCCCCTGCAGCCCATGGACGTCCACGGTGAAACAGATATCCACCTGCAGCCCGTGGAGGACCCCACGCTGGAGCAGGTGGATGCCCAAAGGAGGCTGTGACCCTGTGGGAAGCCCGCGCTGGAGCAGGCTCCTGGCAGGACCTGTGGACCCATGGAGAGAGGAGCCCATGCTGGAGCAGGTTTGCTGGCAGGACTTGTGACCCCATGGGAGACTCATCCTGGAGCAGTCTGTTCCTGAAGGACTGCACCCCATGGAAAGGACCCATGCTGGAGCAGTTTGTGAAGAATTGCAGCCTGTGGGAAGGACTCACGTTGGAGAAGTTCGTGGAGAACTGTCTCCTGTGGGAGGGACCCCACGCTGGAGCAGGGGAAGAGTGTGAGGAGTCCTCTCCCTGAGGAGGAAGGAGCGGCAGAGACAACGTGTGATGAACTGACTGCAACCTCCATTCCCTGTCTCCCTATGCCACTGGCAGGGAGGGGATAGAGAATTGGGGAGTAAAGTTAAGCCTGGGAAGAAGGGAGGGGTGGGGGGAAAGTGTTTTTAAGATTTGGTTTTATTTCTCATCATCCTACTTTGATTTGACTGGTAATAATTTTTTTTTTTTTTCCGCAAGTCGAGTCTGTTTTGCCCGTGACGGTAATTGGTGAGTGACCTCCCTGTCCTTATCTCAACCCATGAGTTATATTTTCTCTCCCCTGTCCAGCTGAGGACAGGAGTGAAAGAGCGGCTTTGGTGGGCACCTGGCATCCAGCCAGGGTCAACCCACCACAATCAGGGATCTGTTGATCACATATAATGCCCTTAGTTTTGATCCTGCAAATGCTTGTTCAAGTACATTTTCCTACTGATGAGCCACACTTTCAAAGTGCTACATATCATGAAAAAGTAAACCAAATGAGTGAGATAAAGGTGTCAATGAAGAAGTCAAATACAAAAAGGCAGTAAAAAAATACCATGTCTTAGAACAAGTTGGATATTCCAGTAAGAACACCTCAGTCTTGACAGGGTGCTCTTTCTATGGAGATAGTTCTCTATTTTCTGTTAGGTGGTCGTCTGATTTTTATTGAATGTAGGACTCTCTTCAATCTGCAAAATAAAGTAAGAATTTCCTTGGGAACAGCAGCAGATTCATGCCCAATACAGCAAGTACCAGAGTCAGCATACCTTCAATAACCCAACCCCCCTTAGAAGAGCACTAGGCAAAACAGCACACCAACTGCCTGTTGATGTCTATTTCTTATTTAACATCTCTCCTCTCCTCTCACTCTCATAACATGGGAATAGATACCACTATTTTACACACCACGTGTGCATGCTTATGTACATCAGTCTCTCAAGAAGTGCTTTTGGCTACTTGGATAACTGATCTTCCGACATATATGAGCTGTCTACAAATAACCTGCAGTGTCATTACTACCTATGGTGAAATTTCTCGGAAGTCTTACTGAACACTGAATATCCTTGGGGAAACAGTTTAATAATTTCAGACGTTGCCTTACCTAACTTGCACCTTCCTCTACAATCCTTTCAGACATATAAGTGACATATAAAGTATTATAAAGCAGAGAAAAAAAGTCTCCATAACTTAAAATACTGAGGACTTGCTTCTACCTGCTCTAGTTCCTGTATATTGCTATGCCACCTCAGAGAAAGCCTGGATCTAAAGTGAGTAGAAAGAATATTGTCTGTAATTTTGACTATTTTGCAATCATGAACAATTTTGGATTGTTTGGTTCATTAGCTGTTTGTCTTCCCTCTTTTTCTCCTTTGGCATGCATGGCAATTTTTAGGCTGAAATCTGCACTGAGGATACGCAGAACCTGAACTATACAACAGTGGGTTAAGTTCAAGATACCTAGCAAGATTAAGATAGCCAGGCCAGCAAGGAGATGAAAAGCTTACAAGCAGTGCACAAAAACACAAGCATAATAACAGCAATGTTTTTAGCAGAGTGCTCATACGGAGCTCATTTGTAGGCTGCAGGCAAACATTCATCTAGCAAAGAGCAGTGACAATTGAAGATATTAGCAACCCTAAGAGTTTCTTCCTGTCTCTTCCCAAGAGGCTGCCAGCTCTGCAGCTTGTTGGCAGAATGGGTCATATGAGAACTCCATATAAAGTCACAGTAGTATTAATCAGCTGATGAAGGCAATTTGAAAAGACAACTGACTTTGCCTGAAGTGGATAAGGCAAAGCTTTCAGACTCCTTTGTCCAGCAGAGCTGTGGGAATGGCAACTTCCAGCTGGTGGATTATAGGTTTGGAGGGCTGAGCATAGTAACATCCTACTCAGCACTGCTAGATCTAGAAGAGATCTTCTCGTGACGCTATTTAGATTAGACAGTCTAAATTATTTAGAGGCTTTCTTTTTTTTCACCACAAAGTCACACACACACAAAAAAACCCTGTGAATGATTCAAAAATAAAAGGGTATCACTTTTTCTTTAATTAATCATATTTTAAAGGGGGAGGAAGATGTTTGGAAGTATGCCTTTTTGCCCCTTCATGATATGAAAAGAAAGCTTGAAGATTTTTTCTTTTCTCTCTTCTTTTAAAACAAGAAAATTCAATCTTTGCCTGTAGAATACTCTTTGACTAGAAGGAACAGAAAACAATAATTTCACAGAAGTCGGGAATGTAACCAGAGAACAGAAAGCATTTTCAGTGCAAAAGCTAGTATTTTAATATTTTTGATAATAATGTGTTGATTAAAGCTTAAAAAGCTACTCCCCCTTAAGAATCATCTGAAGGCATGTAACAGGTTAAAGACTTCATAAAAGTTTCTAGCAAAATTAGGTAAGATTTTCCATATTACCATTAAATGTATGTAAGATAGCAAAAAGTCATAAAAAAAAGATGCCCATTTTCACGAATTCTTTGTAAATCACACAGACTTAATCTCTTGTTTTTAGCCCAGGTCTCCTTCATTATCCAGCCTCTACAGAAAATGCCAAAACATTCTAAGGAATTTGCTTAACATCATTTGGCCAGCGCCTGCTATCACATTATAAAACTACAGTATCTCTAGGAAAAAACAGCTCCTTTTACAGTAGTACGAGTTGTACTAGTCCTAAAGTTATTTTATACTTAACCTTCAAGCCATCATGCTCTAGGATATAAACCAATCATCACTGACAGAGATTAACAAGAAATTTCCTCTACAGGCAGAATATTTCATAAGTGCTCACTGCAGGGTGTCTTGCACTTTCCTCTGAAGCATCTGGTAACGGCCATTGTCAGATGGAATAATAGCATAAGAAAGCTGTTAGTCTGTGCTGGAATGGCTCCTCTTGTACGCTAAAGCTTTTGTCCCTGATCTTCCTGTACCTTCTCCCTGCAGTTTGAAAGAGGCAATGCAGATATCTTCATACCTATTACCAGTTAAGTAGTGAAATCTTTCTCTTGTCCTTGCATACTTTGGTAGAAATGCAGCAACTGCCGTCACAGAGATTCATAATTCATCTTAGCTATCATATGCAAACTCTGGGTATTCTTCTGGACCAGCTTTTGGAAATAGTGTTTTAAATCATGAAGTTTAATGTAAGACTTATCTTCCAAGTGTTCCTGAAATTTTTACTGTTCCCAGAAAGAAGATATTATGTAAATATTTCTTCCACTGAGAGAACAGAAGCAAATAAACAAGGTTAACAAGAAGAATGACCTACACAGGCTCATAAACTTTTGAATTCCACATGTCAAATCAAATAAAGTACAACTTTCTTCAGCAGATATCTGAATCAAGAATTAACATTCTTTTAAACCAGTTGCCCATACCATTAGTTTCCTTAGGAATGAACTGGTTCCTTGAGGAACATCTCACATCAGCTCATTTTTCTGACTAAACATATTTTGGATTAACAGTGTGGAATGCACAGAGAAAAAGAGAGAGGTTAACTTAAAATCTCACCATGTAAAAGATGATAAGGATGTTCGTGTACCTCTAACAGTCACATTCCTTTTGTTTTCTGATTCTGATTTGACTGGAAATCCTGAGAAGTACCATGAGGAAAACTACAATTCAAAGGTAGCCTATACACGTACCTAGATATTCATGTATATCTATATACATGTCTATGACTGTTTCTGAATGTAGTTTCGCATTTCTGTGACTAAAAGAAATAGGCCTACATCACAAAAGACCACATTCAATAAAAGATATTAAGCAAAACCATTTTCTTACCTGTTGCAGCTCAGTTCCTAGTTTACCGATGATTCTTAACATATATCAGTTACTGAAATTCCCACACTAAAATATTCCAGCAATACAGTTTTTAAAAACCATGAAAAATTATGAAGGTGAATTCATCAGTCATAGTCCAACAAGTCTGTTGTTCTGATTGCATGCAAACACTGAGGTTTTTTTAAGAGACCTGTCTGGGAAAACTAACTTATTTTGCATTCTTAGTACTATGAAAAAACCAGTATTTTAGATTGTACTACTGTGGTAAACACAGGTATCTATAGAGGAACTAACACTGTCACTGACAAACAACTGAAACTAATGATGATATTACATGTGTAATATCTGAGTACAAAAAAGATTAGTCAGCAGTGGCTACAAGAGAACTCTGCTGTGTTTTGCGCTCCTTGGCACTGATTTGCTAGCTAAGTGCTAATGGAAACCTCGTTTTCACAGGAAGAACTAATAGGACAAAATGATAACGCTTGTTTAGTGAGGTTCTGAGTCCAGTATCATTGTCTGGCTTTAGAACCTGAGCTAAGATTTTAGTATAGTGAGGGTTCTTTTCTTGTATATATGCTGGGTTCCAATGACTGGTCAGAACCATGAAGGTGGTATTAATGCATAGCTTGTTACTAGGTCCCTTTTTGTGTCTTCCCCAAATGCATCAAGTTTTGCACATATGAAGCATAAAGTAAAATGACCTGGAAAGGACAAAGCCAAAAGCAAATATTGTCACTTTCCTAACATCCAACCCACTGTATTAAAAATATTAACCTGGTGGAGTTATTCGATAGTGCATCAAAGGATATTATATTCAGTTTGAATAGTTTACACTGGGGAATTTGTCTTTATAAAAGTGTTGGTGTGTCTTTTATGCTAACCAACCTGGCATGTGGCTCTCTTTCACTGCAATTTATTAGAATGCTTTGGGATTATGCAATAATCATGCACTCCGGATACATTAAAACAATAGATCAAGATATCAATCATGGAATTTTCTCAGATTAGAGATATTCTTACAGGGTATAGATGATACTAAAGACAAGTGATGCACAGCTCAAAGAACTTAATATTCTTCTTTATATTATTCCGGTTAGGACCATATGGTGAGATAAATGTCCACAATCTAAAAAAACCTGGGCATCAACATTGCCATTTCATAAGTTAAAAATTTAGTGTAAATTCTTAAAGTTCACTATTTTAGAACTCTCCAGACAATGGATTTTCAAAGTCATTTTCTCTGTATTGTTTACTGTATAACTGAGTGTGTTTCCTCCTTGCAAGGGGAAATATACCCCCTGTATTCACAGAAAAAAGATTTTCTTCCACCTATAATCAGTACATTAGCACTTGTAGTTATTTTTGAAGTTAAACATGAGGCAGGAAGATTTCTGTTTGTTCTAAAAATGTACTTGGAGAGGTTTCAAAAACCCTCAGCTTTGGCCTAAATTCATTGGATGTCAATGTCAAAACTCATTGATGTCAATAACAGCTTTAAGTCATACAATTAAAAAAAAGAAAAGCTTATGAGTCAGGCCACAAAAAAATTGACTGCCTTTCAAATAATTATTTTTTTTAATCATAAATATGTGGATCTTTTTATTTTGTACCTTAGATCATTTACCAATCTGATTTCCAAGTGTTTTCCCCCATAGTCCTCAGGGCTAGAAAAATTTATTTAAAATGAAAACTGAGATTTCTGCATATTTGTATAAACCAAGGAGGTGAGTCATAACGGAAACACACACTATTATGACTCCCATCCCAGAAAACGATAGAATTGCCAACCTTGCTTCCCTGGACAGAGAGGTCAGCCAACACCAAACCTTCTTAAAAATCCCACCTTGATGAACTATGTTCTAAAAGAGAAGATGTTTTGAAAAGTGTCAAACAAAAGTATCTTGGATTCTCCACTGTACAGAAGGAAAGGTCCAGTTGCATGTGAAAATGGAAGTTCTTTAATACTCATCAAAGTGTCTGCAGGACAGCATCCATGGGAAATATTTTGATTAATATTTTGTGTGAATTTCAGAAAATTATATATGTCTTCTCCACATTTCTCAGTCTACTAAAACAACATAGGCTGATTCCAATTATTTTGAAGAAATATATTTATGTTTTAAAACAGCGTTTCCAATAGGTTAATATATGTGTCAGAAAAATGGCAGTATTATCAGTGACGGAGAGTAGAATGGCTCAAAAATACACGAGACAGCTGAAACATAAAAACAGCCTTCTCATAAATTCCCGTGTTTTACAAAATTAAATGGAAATTTGGACCAGAAGTGCCACATTATAGCTGTGGAAATAAACAAAGTTCAGGGTAAGCTTTTTTAATTCTGTGTGCAGTTCTGTTAAAAACGTCTCAGGTTTGAATGGGAATTCTGCCATCTCGTGGTCACAGTTTTTTCTACAATACTCTCTATTCGGTAAATTAATGTTGAATATAAATACACATAGCTTTTGCAAAGACTCATTTTAAAATAAATTCATGCTTTAGCAGCTGTAGGATTACTTGATAAATTTGAAATATTACCTAGTCATACTAATGCCTTTCAGCTCAGTGAAATTTTGCACAGCATGTTACTTCTAAAGATAATTTTATCATTTTTGCCTGTTTATTCTACACATTTAGAGGACATATGTGATTTTTATTTATTTAATGTTTACTACTTGAAAGTCTTTCGCTGCACTTTTCTGTGTATTTCATGAGACATGCCTCAGTTTTATGTATATTCGGCCATTATATATAATTTGCTAGCATGCAAGATGCAAATTTTCAAGCCTGCTTCTCTGTGAGAAGAAGGCTCTGTTTTGCGATACAGTAAGTGATGATTATAGCCTATGAGTTCAAATTGCAGTAAGATTTGTAAATCATCATTCACTGTTTTCATAAAGTGCAATATGTTTCAGCACTGCTCCAAGGGAACACACACTCAGAAATAAGGTCTACATGGGATGACAAACAGAAGCACTCTCCTGGTGTTCACCATGATAGTCTTGTGACAGTTTGTTAAGATGACCATTTAAAGTTCTGAGGTAAAAAGCTGGAAGTCAGTCATCACCTCTCAAATAAAGGCTTTTGAACTTGCTCAGCCACACAGAATTCACACATCAAGTTCATTCCAGAGAAGACTGAAGTTCTTTGGAACAGCAATTTTCCACTCCATCTATCCATTCTCCAAAACTCTCCTTTCCACCATCTGCTCCCCCAAACACACTCACCCCAATAGTAACTGCTTTCCTGACACCCGAAGAATTTCTCACTCTGGCAGATTTCCTTTTCTATCTCTTTGACCTCCTCTTTCTCACCAGTTCACTTCTACCCTTTTCACAGCCTATGTCTTTCTTCTTGCTCTTTATGCCTCCTTTTTACATTTACTCTCTTTGCATTTTCCCCAGATTCCTAAAATGGACTGAATGAGCAACTGCAAGTGTGAGGCAGAATAAGGCATGAGTTAGTGGGTGACTGAGTCGAACAGGAAAGAGACAGAATGGTGAATGAAATAAAACCATGTACGTGGGCGATTGTTAGCATGAGGAGAAAAGTAAAGCAAGTAAAGCAAGTAAGTGGGTGGATGAGGAATGAACAATTGTAGCTAAGCTGCAGGAGAGAAGCAAAGAACAATTAAGGAACACTGTGAGGAAAAAGGACAAAGAAACAAACCTACAGAGGAAGGTTTTGATGAAAAACTTGGGGAAGGGAAGAGAGGGAATTCAAAGTAACTGGAATAAAAGCCTTTAAAACACAAAAAGCCACGAGGCCCAAATAAAAATAATAGCAAAGGGCTTGAGCTAGAAAATACTACAGTCATACAAACCATATAAATAGAAGATAAAAAAAGGAAACCAGAAGATGAACGACATGTTCACCCCTTTCTTTAAAATAATTTAGTTTCTATATTAAAAGGCAGGAAACTGAAAAGGAATGAGCACTTGGTTCAGGAAGATGATGAGAGAAACCCCTTCATTCCTCATCTCACAACTCAGCTTCTTATGCCCCTCCACATGAGCCTTTCTATATACCTCCAAATAAACCCTACACCACAGACCAAATCCATTCTTGGCATGTATCCTCATTATTCATTTGAAAATCTGGTCACTTCATGTTCAGCACTGCTCTTTTAACCCTCCAAACACCATTTCTTTCAGCCAATTCCTTGGTGTTCCTTCCTCCTCATATATCAGGCAATTTTCTGTTAGGTAGATGCTATTCTTAAATCTTTATATTCTTGTTGTTTTCCCATTGCTTATAATGTACTTGTTAAAGGAAGAATTTACCCTGTGCTTTAAACTGACATGAAAAGAAACTGAAAAGAAAGCCCAGATAGACGTCATTTCATTTTTTTTATACTTTTATCTGTGAACAGAAGCAGCAAACAGTAAAAAGCTAGCATTTTTTTTTCTCACTAAATAGATATGATCTACTAGATAGATTTGGATGTACATCCACAGACTCACATACACATAGAGAAAATCTGGTGACTGCAAACATTTCTCTACTTTGCTACCATAGGTTATGACCAGTTATCTCCAATAATGGTATCATGATAACAAAGTGGTGTAGGCTTCAAAACAGTCTGCACAATCCTGCCCATGACATTTGGGTAATTATTCAATATCTGTGTAGCTACTCTGCCATCATCACTCACGCTAGCTGAGAATAAGCAAATTTAGATATCTTCTGCGCATGCAGTAATTACTATGTGCCTAGGACAAGCACACAATTTCTAGGCTTCTTTAAAAACAAAATCCCGTTTAAGAAAGGCAAAGAATTTAACCAAATGATTATTTCAACTGGATGTTAAGACAAATACTGAAATAACAAGCTTTGATTACAGTACACCCTAGCCTTCTACAGGTCGTGATGGATTTCTCATCAATTTGACATGTGGAGAGACAAACCATTCAATAAAGACCCTGTATTGGCATTGAGTGAAGTGGCAGAAATTTCTACTGGTAAGCCAAACTCAAAATAAAGAATAAACTGGGAAAAGCAAAATTTTGCTTGTTTATGTGTTTAGTGAAAAGTGATCGGTATTGCAACATAGTCATAAGATACTTACTTTGTGGAAAATCAATTTTCTAAAACTAATATTTATAAAACAGTTTCCAGAAGCATTATTAAAAATTCCAAGCAACCTAACCTCAGAGTTAGCTGTAATACATACACAGAGCAATTCAGAGACTAAATATTCTTACTATGTCAGATTATTAAAGACTGGCATTAGCATTTGTACCAAAAACAAGCTAAATTATGAATGCATGCTCAACCAGGGTAACAATGTTGCTTTTAAATTGTGTCTTATGAGGTCACGTTGTTGAATAACCAACTCCAAACATCTTCTGCTTAAGGACATCATGTCAAGCCTATTATCTGCTAAATGTGCCTATTAGAGTAAATGTATTCGCTTACATGCTTTAGACTTTGCAGTGGGGTGAAGAACAGATTTCAAAATAACATCAGCCAAACCACTTCAGAAACCTTGGAACATGTTTTGAAAGAAAATAGAGAGCTAGCGGAATCTATGAGCTAAAACATTGAATCTATACTTTGGCTTATATTAAATCAAGCCAGAAACGTATCCTGGAATGGAAATGATTAAGAGAACCAGTAAAAAAAAAAAATCACCTCTTTACTATGAAAAAATTTTTAATAGAAGACTTGTCTCTTCTCTCCATTATGAAACATTCAAGAGCATTTAATATCTGTATACTTTGAATCATCTTTGTGGGTAAAAGTGCAACTGGCTATTTATGCGATATTATCTAATGACAGGACATGTTAGGGAATCAGATCTAATTTAGACTGAGTAATCTTGTTCAATGCTGTCTGCTTAATATCAAAAATTGAAGCTAAGCCAGAGGTTATTATGTGTAGTTCACTGAAGAGAGAAGTGCCATTAAAATTAGGAGACATCAGTTCTTTTCCTGGCTTTGCTACTGAGTCAATCTTTGGGCTTGAGCAAATAATTTATACAAACTTATATATGTATGTGTATATATACATATGTGTGTAGATGTAGATGCGTTTGTGCATATACAAAATGTGAATACAAAGTGTGCAAAATGTGAACATTTCTCTTTAGAATGCTGAATGCTCTTTTAAAACCCTTTCCAAATAGATCCCAAAGCACAAAGTATTTCAAGGAATACAATACACTACTTACCAGCTACCATTTTTTTTTCTCACCATACTATCTTATGGAGCATATTGGTGCTTAAAAGTCAATGTGCTACATTATAATGAATGCTGAAAGAGCCTCAAAGGAACTAAGTTATCCAACTCCCAAATATTTCATGAATCCAAAATACTTAGGCAACAGGTAAAGAATAGATTGGCTGTGAACTGAAGACAATGCAGCTAGATTTCCTTATACATGTACCTCACAGGCATGAAAGCTAGCACATTTTTTGTTTGTTCATACCAAAATTAGAGATTTCAACAGGTTTAAGCACAGGTCATTTGTGGCTACTCTTTTATCCACACAAACACAGTCTGAAAATTCAGTTTCATATTTTGCAGTTTAGGAAGTATATCTCTGTGTGTTTACAGAAGACACCCAGAAATCTTACTTTGAAATCAAAATTTCAAAGCACAGTAATTTTTTGCATTATATTTTCAATAAACAAATACTGACACTGATTTGCATCTGAACAGGGTGAAAGTTAACCAAATGTGACTTGCAAGTAGAAAGGTTTTTCTCCCCCCCCCCCCCCCAGTTATATTTTTGTGGCCTTCCCTGGAGTCTATAAATAAAACAGAACAGTGGCTCTGCTTTGGCAAGTGAAAAATCAGATTCCAAGAAGGACTCGAGATCAATAGACTGCTATTTTGTAGACAAAGCCTGGAATATTAGTCCCAGAAGGCCAATATATTTCTTTAGACAGAACTCCCAAGTTTTATTTTCTTTATACTTAAAACATTTATGCGTATACGTGATACTGCCAGCTTTAAAAGCATTAAGTATAATGTCTATCTGTATGGATTAGGAACATGTTGGTGATGCTCTTCAGTGAAATAATACAGAAGGTTTCACATCCCTAGAGAACAAAATTCCATATAAACATTCATTGTCATGAATACCCACAGCATCAAAACAGGGAGTAGCATAATATCCATTAAACAAGTGACACAGGGAGGAGCAGAGAAATAACCATGATGTAGCCAGTTTTAGTGTCTAGAGATAAAACAGAAGACAAGCCAGAATTAGAACCCACAAATTCCAGGTGCTAGGTGCAAACTCCACCCGTCACACAGCACTTCTGCATGAGAGAAGTCTTGTCTCCAGAATAAGCCTTCTTTCCAGGACACCACAGGCTAATAAACCTTCTCCATCGAAAAGGAGATAAATTTCACTGAGGCATCCAAATCTCTAACACTGCCAGAGCACAAGGGCTTCCATGAGATTTAGTTTTACTGCAAAGGTTTCTACTGTGAACTCTTCAGAGCATAGCGCTTGGAGAAGGAAAGTGACATAATACTTTTGTATTACTGTACTAGTTGATTTTGCCTCTAAATGTCTTATCTTTGGTATAAGGATGTGGCTCATGACTCCCTTAGTTAAAAGGAAGAAATCAGAGAATTTTAATCTTTGTTGGGGCTGCTTAGAACTACTAGAAAATAAATAAAACAATAAAAAGGCATCCATGATTGCGATGAATTAACAAGTATTTTAAAGCATTCTTAGCATCTCAAAATTTCAAGTTGCTGATCACTATGACAGTGTCTCTATCTTAGTTACAGTCTACAAGTGAAGGGGCATAAGGCTAAATGGGTTGGAAGGATTAGTAATAAGCTAGAAAAACAGCCTTTGATCTCTAGAAAATGTGTACTCACTTCCTATCCACATCTTTACTTACTTGAAATTTGCTATTACCATATGGAAGGAGAGTATTTAAAGTGAATTCTAGGATCAACCAGAAAACTAAAAATAACAACAAGTATTATTTTACTTAAGTACCAATTGTGTTTTGTTGGTCTCAGTAAAGCCTTCATCCAGGGACTCTCCCCCCAGCACTGACGGTGTTATATCTGTTGCCATTGATATATGAGGCATTCCTGTGTAGTAATACACAAGAATGACTGGAACTCTGGATATGTATCTTTAGTCTTTATTTTAATTAAAGTGCATTGACAATGGAGTGAGCTGTCTTTCACATTCATACTATTACTGACATTGTGATGCTGCAGTTCTGTCAGCCTTTTAGCATGTATAGATGGGTCAAGCACTTCCATTGACAGACTTTTTAAATATCCTGTACAAACGCAAGAAGTGATGGGCGAAGAAAATAAATTGTAAGAGGAAGTTTGGATTTTTGCCATTATGGGAGATGTGGCAGAGTTCTTATATCATTAAGATACATGTTCTAATATGAGAAGCCCCACCATCATGATCTGAATGCAAGCTAAATGACTAGGGTAACTGAACCTCAGGGCTTACACAGATCACACACTGCAAGTAGATGTTAAAGTTCACTTCATAACCAGTACTACCATGCAGCAAAGCAAGGGTTATGCCATCATTTGATGCATGAGATGCTAGAGTCTGAGCTAGTCAAAGAACAGAATTCTCTCAGACATGCTGTATAACCTTGTCAATATCGAAGGAAGGACATTGTGAAAATGTAAGTTTCCTTTCCTCATTCTCATGCCAGATGGACCTATAATTCTTTGTAGTAAATTCCTTGTTCTTATATTTCTGTATATTAAATAAGCTGAGTAGAAGCCTTGTCTGTTTTGTTCAGTTACTGACCCAGCCTTTTGTCATGAGTTCTACTTGCATTATTTATTATAATTAATTGTTACACTTCATTGACTATTGAGAAATTTGATCCAAGGACATGCATAATCCTTGAAATTCATATATCTTGATATTACAAGGATCATAAACCTTAAATTAGGAAAGGATGGACTAATGCACATAAATTGCTCTTGTGTACTTTAGGAAAAGCATTAATTGTCTATACCAGGGTGATGGTGTATTTCTGATATCTTCCTATCTGCCACTAAAGCCCTTCCTCTTAGCATAAATTAAACAGAACTATTTATTCCCATAGTTGTTATAATTATGAACCAGCCCATGCAAGAAATCATTTCAGCACATTTATTACTCGAAAATTAGAGAACTTGCTCAAGAAGGCTAAGGTACAGCAATGAGTCTAATTAAGTTCCTACTCTTAAGACAGAAAATCCCCTTATTTAGTCTTCCCTTAGTAGAATCATTTGAGGAATACAAAATGATCAGTTCTACTCCACCGTTCTATTACTATACCCTCATTATAAAACCTTCTCAGTTTCAGCAGAAAATACAGAAATACAGTAGTCTTGAGTTCTCAGTTTTTCCATTTAGTATTTGCAGGCTTAGCCAAGCAGTGCTGCTTACAGTGTGCAATAAACACAACAGGAACAACAATGCTGCTGAAACCATTTCAAGCTGTACTTATTTATGGTTGGGCTTCAGCTGAGCCTCCAGCTGCCTGCCAGCTTCCTTGAGGATTTGCAGCTGAGAAGCTAGCTGTACCTGCAGAAAACACACAGATCTTAGGAATGTGATAGTGAAGGATCACAGCTTTAAAGACAGATTATTTTTGTCAACTCACTTTTAAACTCTCCTGTTGAAGATGATGTTAACTCAGCTTTTCAAGCAGGATCTTCTTTGGCTTCAACCCCACTAGGCAGAACATTACATTCTTATTATTTTTTTCTTTGGAAAACAAATTACTCCCTAGTCTCTGACTCCATGTCAAAAGATGTGAGGCAGAAACCCTAAAGAAAGTGAAGGAATAACTTCTCCCAGTGCTGCGCTAGACAATAAAGTAGCCAAGAGACACACAGGTCGATTTCAAACAGTGTTACATGTCAGTGGAGCTTTTATTGGAATATTAACTAGGCATAACGATTTTTAGAAAATTCTTTACTTCTGCTTAGAAAAAACAATTTTTGAAAAAAATCATTATAGCTGCTCATTGATTTCATTAAATGTAGAAAGCTCAGTTTTCCTATGAAAAGCTAATCGATTAAACAATTTACAAAGCTCTCTCCTCCAAATTAAATAGGGATCTGAACTAATCACACCACTTCCTTCAAATAAATCCAGCTATATAAGTAAGGCTGGCAGTGTCCCTTGGATGTTAGAAAACTAATACTTTCTTCCGACAGGACACAGCAGGGGTTTGTGTGTTAATGGGTCACCTACAAATGTTCTGCTGCTGTCCCCATGCAATTTGTTACCTAAGGACTATCTGTATTGCAAAGATCCTAATTGGTCTCAACTGTCAGGGCTTGGGAAGTTCATCAGAACCTGTATCAAATCCATGTTCTAAGTGGACAGATTCAAGCAGCCTCCATTCCATGGGGCCCCAGGTGGGATAAGATACCTCCAGGGGCCCTTGGCTAGCTCAGGTACCAGCGGCAGGGTAGCATCGCTCCTGCAGCTTTCTGTCAGAGCTAATCTGATGGGACTTGTTCCTTCTTTGCTGTGTTAATCCACATATTACTCGGTATGTTCCTGAAAACCCTTTTTTTTTGTGTCAGTGCAGACAGGAGAAAAGAATAATTCCAGCCAAAAAAAAGTTTTCCTCTATATTTTGGTACTTATTTGCTCCTTGCAAAACATTTGTCTAGGCAAAAGGAAAGATATTTTTGCAATAGTGATTTTAATTTGCTATTCTGTCTCTCTCACTTATATACATACACTACTTTGAGATATTGTTCTCTGACAGCAGAGATCAATAGACTCTTCATATCTTACAAAACTTCAGGTAACACTTCAGTGATTAGGGGACTGATTCTGCTCTCTGTTGTGTTGTTGTTAATCTGAAATAATTGAATTGAAACCAATGAATTTATATTGTTGTGAGATCACAATCCAGTCTCCTACCTAAGATGATTCCCTTTGCTTCCCAATCCTATAATAAGAAAAAGAAAGAAATAAAAAAAAAAAGAGGGGGTATAAAAAGCTCTCAAAAAATTATCGCTTTTCTCTTTTGAACACATTAGTTTTAAGAACTTGATTTTTTTACCAGCATGTTCATCAACACTGCATATGGGTTTTTTATAGTTTCTACACCAGGAGAATGTGTCTTTCCACAGAACAAAGAGCTTCAGCAGAGTAATCTCACCTCTCTCTCTTTCAACACATGCATACATATGTAAGTAGATATGACATTTCTACATGTATACAGATATGTCTACACACACACATAATACATATATACATATACAAGCATATATATATAAGCATCCCCATATAAATCTGTCATAGAAGACAATGAATATATAGCAAATACATTTGCTCTCCTCTTCTTTATTTCCTTCCATCTTTGTGAATACTCTTTTCCCTCTTCTGGAGCTCCACGCAAAGTTTAAAAGTTTCTTTGTACACAGGACTTTGCTCCCTCACTATTTACAAGAGAGCATTTTCATATTTAAGCAAATTCCTTTTTTTCCTAGACTTCCAGATACCTTTTAATAAATAATTCTCTAAAAAGAGATTGCTGGGAAACATCCAATCATCTGATATTAAATGGGAAAATTGTAAGTAGAGATTTCTTGTTTTAGACATTCCAAAGAAAGATAGGGTCATGAGTCAGAAGGGAGGAGACATGCTGTCTGGTTTGCTAAGCATTGAAGAAATAGAAACTAGACCATATTATCTCAGGCAGGTCAGTTCCTTAGCCCCTCGAGTGTCTTTTTAGTATCCAGCCATCTCATCATTTTTACTTACAACTTTACTTATAACTCTTATTCATCACTACTAATTACACAAAAAAAAAAAAAAAAAAAAACAACCACATTCTGGCAAGTTCTCAAGCTTCCATCATGTTGCCTGCAATAATCTATTTTTTGCCTCAAACAATTGGCTCTGGAGCTGTGCAAGATGTAGAAGGAGAAGCTGTTCATCACTTGACTCCAAAAGGGCCTGTGTTTGGCTGCTCAAATCTAGAACCTCTGCCTCCCCGGTCTCAACTTCCAATATGGATGATAAGGTAAAATGCAATGTAGAAAGGACACCTGCTTTCCCCACACACACACTCAGTTTCAGTTCATCTGCCCAAAAGTCAATGAGTAGAACGTGAGATTTAAGGATGTTTCCATGGGGCAGCCATCTGTTTTATGTTTTATTCTTTTCAGGATACAATATTATATTTCAGCTTTATGTGCATTGGTTCAGATTTATAACATTTTATGTAACTGTGACCCATCATGATGAATATCACAGATGATGATAGGCTCGTTAAGCACATCTCATTTTAGTCAAACTGCAAGTGGCATTTTGTTTATATGGTTCATTTCGCCAACAAATTAGATTTCAAATTGATTGCTTTCTGAAATGACTTTGTTCATCAATTTCTAGACTAGGCAATTACAAAGACTATACTAGTAATTAATAAGCCTCTGTATCAACAATGTTTTCAAACTGCTTGGCAGTAGTAGTGAAGTTTAAGGGAATTCAGATGTTAATTTTCAGGGTCTATCATCAGAGCTGCCCAGAGTCTGATAAAAGAATACCTCAGAGATACTTTTTCTTAGAGTGAAATTAAAAGCCTAATACCTTTTACTGAGATAAGACCCTCTTTTCCTCTTAGCCTTAGTTAGAGGGGTGAAAAAAAAGACATTACACCTAATTTGTGAAATATTCAAATAAGAAACTCAGTGTTAATTTTTTCAGTCATAAGTGAGAAGATTGACAGGACCTAGATTTAAGTTTTGATTTGCCAGAAACTTGGTGAATAATATTGGTCAAAAGCCTAGGATTTGTTCACATATCAAAATCTAACTCAGAAGGAACTAGTTCAAGTCAAACAAGCTTGGGCAGAATGCTGCAGTAAAGTGAGCACTCTGCTTCTGATCTCTATGCTAGCAAAGGAGCCTTTGAATGTACCTTGCAAAACACAAGTGACTTGCCCAAAGCCAGCTACAAACCTCATGCTAGAGTGAACTTTAATCAGTGTTTCTGTTCTTAGTATCTTAAAAAAGGAAAACAGCATTTCCTACCTTACAAGATAGATGTAAGAAAAGTAAATAGTTGTAAGGCTATCAGACATCATAACAATGTGTTCCATTTAATTAATGTAAAATTCATGTTAAGTCTTCTAATGACAGGTTTTACTGGTTTTGGCTGGGACAGAGTTAATTTTCTTCACAGTAGCTGATATACTGCTATGTTTTGGATTTGTGAACCAAAACAGTGTTAATAACACAGGGATGTTTTAGCTATTGCTGAGCAGTGCTTACACAGAGTCAAGGCCTTTTCTGCTTCTCACCCTGCCCCACCAGCGAGGAGGCTGGGGGTGCACAAGAAGTTGGGAGGGGACACAGCCAGGACAGCTGACCCCAACTGACCAAAGGGATATTCCATACCATATGATGTCATGCTCAGCAATAAAAGCTGGGTGAAGAAGAAGGAAGGGGGGGCATTCAGAAAGATGGTATTTGACTTCCCAAGTAACCATTACACTTGATGGAGCCCTGCTTTCCTGGGGATGGCTGAACATCTGCCTGTCGATGGGGAGTAGTGAATGAATTCCTTATTTTGGTTGGTTGTGCATTCAGCTTTTGCTTTACCTATTAAACTGTTCTTAGCTGAACCCGCGAGTTTTTTCACTTTGTCCTGGTTTCGGCTAGGACAGAGTTAATTTTCTTCTTAGTAGCTGGTATAGTGCTGTGTTTTGGATTTAGTAGGAAAATAATGTTGATATAACACACTGATGTTTTTAGTTGTTGCTAAGTAGTGTTTATACTAAGTCAAGGATTTTTCAGCTTCTCATGCCCAGCCAGCAAGAAGGCTGGAGGGGCACAAGAAGTTGGGAGGGGACACAGCCAGGACAGCTGACCCAAACTGGCCAAAGAGCTATTCCATACCATATGACGTCATGCCCAGTATATAAACTGGGGGGAGTTGGCCGGGAGGGGCGGATCGCTGCTCGGGAACTAACTGGGCATCGGTTGGTGAGTGGTGAGCAATTGCATTGTGCATCACTTGTTTTGTATATTCTAATTCTTTTAGTATTATTATTGTCATATTATTAATAATATTATTATCATTATCATTATTTTTCATTCCTTTCTGTCCTATTAAACTGTCTTTATCTCAACCCACGAGGTTTTTTTTTCCGATTCTCTCCCCCGTCCCACTGGGTGGGAGGAGTGAGCGAGCGGCTGCGTGGTGCTTAGTTGCCGGCTGGCATTAAACCACGACACACTTTTACCCTTCTAATTCTCTTCCCCATCCCACCGGGGGAGAGTGAGTGAGCGGCTGTGTGGGGCTTAGGTGCTGGCCAGGGTTAACCCACAACACAGGTCAAATCTAGCCTAAGTAACAGAGAGTTTTTTCCACTATCTTCACAAAGCTAAAATTTTACCTGATGTGCCTCAAGATCTCAAAATGTCTTCATGGGAGTCTCCATGTGTAAGACTATCTCCTACTCCTTCCTCTGTGCTCACTAACATCACCTTCTCAATTGTGGGACCAGGTAGACTGTCTTGCAGGATGTTTCTAGGGCAGATATTCCACTGCATGAGACATGCCGGTTCAGAATGAATTATACCAGGTTTCTGTCCAAATGCCCAGATGATTTCTAAATTAAAATTTTGAGGGGCTATTAACCCAGGACATAAAGGAGAGCCTTTGGGATTCAGGATAAAAATTAGGAAGGGAAATGTAAAGCATCAATTTTCTCACCATTTAACAGAAGAGCAGATATTAACCATCAGCATTTGCTAAAAACGAGTGTAAACAGTTCATGTCCTTGCAAGCTCTGAATATCAGGTTGATGCAGCAAACTATTAAGCTGGCTCCCAGTGTGCATCCCTGAATAACCAGTGTGCATTCCTGAAAAATGCCAGAGTATGGAGGAGAGCCAGCACCTGATGAAAATGGAAATAAAATTTTAAAAGACTGTAAGGATTGCAAAGGCCTGAGGTGAGCAATGAGGTGAGGGAATAAACCAGCAATAACTCTAGCCTAATACACACTAAAAAAAGTAATAAAAATAAAGAAGCCAGCAGAAAATGGAAGCCTCAGAGGTCCAGAAACTGCAAAGAGTAAAGACAACTGAAATGCACACACTTGTATCTCTGATGCTATTGAAGGAGTTTAAACCTGGACATTGAAGACGACATTCTCAGCAACACTGTCAAAATCTGTTTAAAAGGGATGATTTATTATAAACAAATACTATTAAGCTTAGCCTATTATACCCCACTTTTTCTCTGGACCAGAATTTTCCATTGTATTCAACAACAATGGAACAGCACATACACTGGAATTATCTGCTGATTTTTCAGACTCCTTCTGCTAAACTTTGGAGTTTAGCCCATTTTAAGATAACCAGGCAGCTCAAGCCCCTTTTACAGCTGCTGTTCCAGGAAAAGAAATGTCATTTTTCTGACCATTGTTCTGACTTCTATAGTTCTCAGTTTCATTGAAAAAGTCAGTCACAGTATGCATTAATATAACTACCTGAGATATCTGTCTAGCATTCAACTTCTGCTTTTTTCTAGGAAGCATGTTTTGAATCCTTCCTAAATAATTAATCAAAAGTTAACCGATGGATTTCTCACTGATAACCTCCTTTAAATTTTGTTCCAGACTTGACCTTCAAGTAGATTTGCATCTGATACTAGATACTATCTGTACGCTAACAAGCTATAATAAACTACATCATCTTTGTCAGCCATAGATATGTTCCCCAATGTTTTATGTATGAAACACTACAGACCAACATGAGAAATTAAGATTAGTTATTATCACCATGCAAAAATTATTACACAATTTCTTCAACCTTAACTTAAAAGGACAATCTCTGCTTAAAAACAAAATCCTTTTTCCTCATTAGTAATGACATTTCAGGTTTATACAAACTAAAACTATGACTATTACAGCAAATACTACCAGAAGATATATTCCACTCGGCCTTAATCGCTTGGGTCATGTGGAAGACATAAACCAGATTATGAAATAAAATGAGTTCAGTTTTCACTTAGATGAGAATGTATTTCCTACCTCAGAAAAGTTTATTTTACATGCTGTATTAGCTGTTTAAACAGACTCAGTGCATATACTGTAATGAATCCACATATAATACACCGAGGAATTAAAGGCTCAGAGTACTGGAATTAAAGGTTCCATTATTTTTCAGGTAATTTATTTTGCATCACTGTATTATAAGATTGAGGACAGATGTTTTGGCCCTTTGCCTCAACTCTGCAGACGGTTCACCTTATTTATGTGAGTACTTCTTATGTGAGTACTTCCTATAAATCCAACAAGTCCCAAGGGTATAGTTAAACATGCACATAATATTGCCGGATCAGGGCCCTCATCTTGATTTGCTATGCTCACTGGATGCAATTTTTTTCCTGTTGCTGTCAGACTCCTTGTTTGTTAATCATCTTTCCAGATGATTACTCCAGCTTTCCAAGTCCATCTCTGTGTGGGGCCACATATACACCTAGCAGGTAACTCCTACCTGTTTCTGCTTCATTCCGTAAGCTTGATGTTTCAATGCATCCAATAGAGTTCTCTATCTGGAACTCACTTTTCCTGAAACCCCCAAGCTATTTCCTCCTGACCTCACCTTGTTTGACGGCTCCTAATCCCATACAAAACATAGACAAAATTTTAATTTGACAATATTTTATTTTAAAAGAGAGATTTCTATGACTACATTAACAAGGACTTCAGCAAATTTTAGACACAGTGGTGTCCTTGTTTATCTTCTTACTTTAGCAAGACTTTTCAAAGTCCTTTTAATGACTCTGAAAACTTATTACATTGGCTTGTTTGGGCATCTAGGGGGCAGGAAATAAAGAAGAAGTAAAAGAGTTGTGTGCTATTTCTAATCCAATTCCGTCATGCATACAGTCCTTCCCTTCTTTTAGCTGGCATTTCCATGCTTGATAGGTTTTCTAGCCACTTCTGAGGACAATATACTGCAAATAACAGAGAGATGCATTGTATATATTCTGTCTGCACACTATAAGCATTTCATACATCATTTAATTGTTACAAAGTCTCAACAAGGTTAATGTATTTTTCTTAAAGTTAAGAAACTGATTTTTTTTTCACCCTGGTTGATGGTTCCATAGTGTTTGCAGAGTAGTCCATTTGGCAGTAGGAAACTGTCACAGATGTCATTTTTATTGCACTGCATTAGCATCAAAGTCACATACTTTTCACTTAGTAAATGAATAAGAAAGAACTAAATTTGTTTTAACCTTGGCAATGTCTGTAGTATTTCTGGCTAGGTAAATCAGCCACTGTCTGCCATCCTTTGATGAAATATTAAACTGAGGCCATGAATATTTAGAGGCATTTAATTTTCCAAATAACTCTGCTCACAAACATAATGCAGTAGTCCCTATGTCCTGGCCATATTCAAATAGAATGATTTCCTCTTTTTAACTACTGAATTCCAACCAACTATATGGTTGCCCATAGCTATATTTTGCCCAAGATTAATGCATTTCATCTATAAATTGTATTACTGTTGTTACATCAACTCGCAAATACTACACTTAAGATTTACTCAGATAAAATTAGTAAGTCACTTGCAGGGAAATCACTAGTTACCAGTATCTACTATCCAAACTGATTTGCCCCTAGAAAAGTGTGCAGGTACAGAAAGTAAATAAAGTTGCTCAACAGGGTTTATAAAGATGAACATTCTGACCATTCTTGTGCTTTTAGAGCACAAGATCAGAAAGAAATGAAATTCATAGAGTAGCCATGTGACATTTCTGGGTAAAGGGGAGCCATGCTGGAAGACAAAGGGAAATTTATAATCTTTTTTTTCTTGCTTTTCCAACAACACAGAAGAATATAGAAAGAATCAGCTTAGTCTGTAGGTTTGTCCTGAAAGTTATTGGCAACTAAAACCAGTTGTGTTTCTGTACCTTCTTTCCAAAACAGCTCTTTTGTTGGGTAAACTTCTAATTCACTATTGATGGATAGAGGTGAATATTTTAGACCACTAACATCCCCAGGAGCTGTCAAACAAATACTCTGGTTCTCAGCCCAGAATTCAGCTTTCATGCCACATAAGGTGTTGGATGTTCAGGCAATATTGCCTCAGAATAAGAAAAAATATCCCAAGATTACCAAAACCAACCAAACAAAAAAACTCCCAGTATTTAAAGTTAAGTTGTTAAGTTCTTTTTTCTTGCACTGAAGTAACGGTCTGATTTTCAGAAAAGCTGAAGAGGAAGAGTATGTACCTTTTCTGGACTGGGTACTACTTCTGAACATATTTTGAAACTTTCATAGAAAACTAAATCAGGATTTAAGAGACTATATGGAGACAGACCCTGTTTAGTATTCTAAACATTTTGATTTATGTCTCTCTTCTTGCAGTCTTCAGGCAAAACTATTGTTTCATCTACCTATATCTTAAATCTGTATTCCCTCTGGTAAAACATCTAATCTATATATTTTATTCCAGAAAATCTTTTTTCATGATTTATCATGATTAGAAAATTGTAGATTCTATTAAACACATTAAATGTATCTTGAAATTAGATTGGTATCAAATCCCTTAAAATTACAATGACATATCAAAATCTTCCCCAGACAGATATAGCTGGAGAACTTACAGCTGAGTTTACAGTTGCTTTAAAGATGTAAGTCTGCCTACGGTCTAGACAAGATACGAGATACTGAATATGAAAAGCAGACATTAGTTCTGTTCAGAAACTAGCTTTGGTAGGTACATAGTATGTGTAAGCTGGAACACTTCGATAATGAAAACAAAGGTATCAGCATTTCGACTGAAACAAAGCTGATTGATAGATTGCAGAAGTAAACATCCCAGTGGCTTTTTCCATCATGCAACTCTAATATTCCATGAAGGAACAAATTAGCGTTCTTAAACTGTTCCTCCCCAGTGAATACTAAATACAAGGCTTAGGATTTATTGATTGCAACCATACCACAGAGTAAGTATGCTTTGCAGTTTGCCCAGCAGTCTTACTTTTGATTGATCCAGTCTGGGGTTCACACTGAGGCACACTCTAGGTTTCTCTTTGGCTATGCACCCAACTTTCATTTTCTATTTGTATTTGGAACATGGCCTAAGCGCAGAAAGTACTTGCTTCATAGTCTAGACAGAGCCATTATCAGCATTTTCTGAAAATAAACATAATTCTTTTATTTCCACTCAAATTTGCAAAGTTTTGCAAAGAACTCCCAACCATATATATCAGGAGATCTCTGACAGCAACCAGCTTTGATCTTGTAGGAAAAGGTATATTGGAAGTGTATATTGAAGCTAAGCGAATTCAAAATAAAGTGTTTCTTTTTTGAAAGTCCCAGTGGTATTTATCCTTTAGAATGGCTTAGATAGGAAATTGACAATTTCTTTATCACCTGAAAGCCTTTTCTCAAGACTAAACATCTTTCCAAAAGATAAGCTATCACACAGAGATAGCTTGAATTTGATGTTTACTGGGAGAGTTTCTATCATCTCTGTAATGCCAGATTGAGGCAGGTTTACTGCACCAGTCCCTTTCGCTCCAAGTTTACAACAGTATGAAGAACGTCTCCAAGAATTGTGGGCATTCAACAGTGATCATGGTCAAAATTCCAGTTTCTCTCATTTTGTCTTCTTTCAGTGACTCCTAACTCTGCAGAACACAATGTGCTCCAAGAACTTTAAGAATGTACAAGCAGCTCTTAAACATTTTGCTTATTCAGAGCCTGAAAGAACTGTTAACTGGCTAAGACAAAAATTGTCCTATTCCACATCACACTTAACAAAGCAAGATGTTGTGGTCATTGCTTGAGGCATAGGTGGCACATTCAAAATTCTTCTGTGTTACTTACATATTTTGAACCTGCACATGGTGAGAAGCCCTTTCTTTAGAAAATAACCACACCACAAACTTTTCTTCACTACTTTCCATTTACTGTATTTTATTTTATTAATATGGTAGTTACCTTCATAGTTCAAACACATCTTGTGGGTGCTTGACAGATTAACACAACGTTATTATTGCTCAGATTATAGATATCACATCACAATCCGACATATTGCCTGACTAGACAGGCAGCTACATGACTAAATTTAAGTAGATGCCTAACTTTAATATGTGGAAAAGCCAATGAATCTAACTGCCACCATTTAAAATATTATTGTTTAATCTCTATAACCAGTGGAAATAAACAAGAATTACTGGGAATGTTTGATTTTTTTTCTGAAGATGTATACTGAGGACCCACACTTGCCTTTTAATGCGTGCTGAAAGTGTTTATGCCTCTTCTGTATTTAAGAAGCTGGCATTTGGAAAACATATTTTCCTCTTGTATTTTTTCCCTACCATTTTAACTAGCTTTGATATACAAAATATTTCAAATATAAATCATTAAATCTTTATAGAATTGTCGTGGGTTAACCCCAGTCAGCAACTCAGCACCACGCAGCCGCTTCCCTCTCCCCCTCCCAGTGGGGTGAGGAGGAGGAAAGGAAAAAAAAGTAAAACTCGTGGGTTGAGATAAGAACAGTTTAATAACTAAAGTAAAATATAATACTAACAATAGTAATAATGAAATATAATAATAATAATAGTAATGAAAAGGAATATAACAAAAAAAGGAGGGGGGGGGGAGAAAAAAAAACAGTGATGCACAATGCAATTGCTCACCACCCGCTGACCAATGCCAGAGCCACGATCCACACCTCCCGGCCAACTCCCCCCTGTTTATATACTGGGCATGACGTTCCATGGTATGGAATACCCTTTGGCTAGTTCAGGTCAGCTGCCCCGGCTATGCTCCCTCCCAGCTTCTTGCACACCTGCTTGCTGGCAGAGCATGGGAAACTGAAAAGTCCTTGGCTTAAGATAAGCGCTACTTAGCAACAGCTAAAACATCAGAGTGTTATCAACATTATTCTCACACTAAATCCAAAACACAGCACTGTACCAGCTACTAAGAAGAGAGTTAACTCTGTCCCAGCCAAAACCAGGACAAGATTCTAATAGGAAAGAAAAAGGCTAATTCAAGACAGATTTAATGTAGTATTGCGTACTTATTACATTTAGAAAGGTTCAGGTGTTTTTAACACTTCAGGTTCTGAACTCATGAGATTATCTGAGCTTAGTTTTTATTTTTGATGCTCCTACTTGACAAAGAATTGCTTGTAAAGATGACTTTCCCAGCTCCCAAAAAACAACAACAACAAAAACCGAAATAAGAAAATATTTTTTACTTTTAAAATATCGAAATTTAATTCACTCTCTAAATTTTGAAGTACTTGGCTCATAATTCTGATGTTTCTGTTGGGCATATGTTATAAAGTGATTTCTGCAAGGCATAAATATAGTTATTGCAGGAGTCTTGGTCTAGAGGTCACATGAATATAAAGGAGAAAGTCTTGAACAAGAAAGGAAAACAGTTTTGGAAAGAAGAGTTAGCACTGAAGGAAGAGGAATGTGCCCCATCTAAAAAGAGATACGGAGGGAAGTAAACAAAAAGAACCACACCAGTGACTGGATGGCACTAAATGAACTGAATAGCATATTGTGCTCCCTTACCCCTCCCCATAAGATCAGAATAGCTCATGTATGGTATAAAAAAGTCAACTGCATTAGAAGATACCTGATTTCATATCCTTGATTTCTATAATAATAGAGCCTGATCAGTTTCAAACATGTTTCTGCTCTTTTCAAGCTTTTGTTGTTTTTTTAATTTTTCCATAAGGCCACTGTGTCTTTTATTCAACCTCTTTCCACAGTATTTATTGCCAGACACCTCAAAGTTATCAAAAGTGCTTTTCCAACACACGAAAATTTTGCCTTTTGTCTGAAAAATACTAACATTAGTAAATCAGCTTTGGGAGTGAAAAACTACATGGAGAAATGGAAGAAAGTAAAATTGTCATGTTAAAAATTTACCACAGTGCTGGACTGTTCTCTGACAGCAAAAGGCCATGAGCACTGCAGTGGACAACAGACAGGCTCAGTGCTCAGGCAAGACTGTTTTTTACTAAATCACAAATTATTCTGTAGAGCCTAGGTTTCCTGAAGAAGCCTTTTATCCAAACATTTCCTTGGTCCAATCTATTGTAATGTATTTAATCTAACTTATTTTTGGTCCATGAGAAATGCAGAACATTAATCACATCTCCTTTTAGTTTTCTCTGCAATTATATGAAGCTTGCTTTTGCGCTCTCACACACCATTGTAAATCAGAAGTAAATTTACTGAATTAGGTGGAATCCACTGGAAAAAACTGGTGTAAGTAAGTGAAGAATCAGGTTCTTTATACTTTAATTCATTGTTCCTGCTTTCTTTTCTTTCCTGCCCCCCATCATTATTTTAGCACAGAGGTAACTAAGGTCAGTATATTTTGCTTTCAACCTTGATCATGGTTACATCTTCACTATATTTATAGCGAATGAGACAGATCAAAGAACTCTAAATCAGCTGCAGAAATAGCTAAAGCTTGCTTAAACAACAGCTGAGAAACACTTTGCACGCACCATTTGACCTAACCTCAACTCTGCCCTCATGATGGATGAAGAAATGCAGCTTTCTGGCTGAACAACAAAAGTAGTGGGAAACATTTACCAGCACAAATTATAATGGTAGATGGAGTACCTTGTTCATTTATGAAACCTCAGACTTTCAGAGAAATTCTCTTTCAACCAGACAGCAAACATGGAAATCCTCAACTTGAAAAGAAATTTTTTTCCCCAAGAAAATGCGGATGACAACTGACAATTGCTGTTTCTTTTAACTAGAACCACTACCACAACTCCAGAAAATCTGAAGTACCTCTAAATAATAACGCTTTAAGCTCACTTTATATCTCAAGAGATGCTCTTATCCACACACACATAAGAAAATGAAACATTCAGGGGAAACATTTCCCTGACATTTTGGACACAGTGAAATCAGTACACAGGGCAGATGGTAGAGTCAGATCACAGCATATTCATACATAGCATGTCAATAAAAGTAATTAGTTGATGCAGGCTGAGCTATGGTTTCTTTTTTTAATCCTGAATTACTATTTAAAGCAGTTACTAATAGAAAGGGGGAAGTCACCCATTGGCTAGCCTCCATTTCAGATGCATGTGCTAATAATCTCACATCTAAATATTTGATTGATGTCACATTCAAGTACTTCAGAAACTACCCCCTCATGCGCTGTCGTAAGTCAAAACGTGGTGTCTTCGAAGAGCCTCGAGTCTACTGCAAAAGCCCAATAAAATTTCCTGTGGAGTATTCCTGGCTTTCAGGAATATTTCTGCATGATATATCTCACAGGATGTGCTTAACACCTTGCATAGACATTCTTCTCAAATCTTACTAATTCTTCTACAAAATATAACAATACAAGGATGAGATGACAGCCTTAAGCATGGATTTCCCTTATTTTTCAGATTAACATTATTTAAGATTTTGAAGAAATATCTGCTCCAGTGTAGAACATTTATAGTCTGTGAATAGTTTCTAGATTTGTAACAAGTGTCTCAGAAGTGCAAGAGCCAAATAGATATTCCTTCTCAAAGAGATGTTCCAGCTGGTCAGATCCAAGCACATTTGCTGTTTAAAGTAGGGAACTGACATTGCTAGAGCTATGTCATCCAGTAAGCAAATCAAAGGCTTTCTCCTATGGTGATGGCATTTGGCACTTTTCATATGTATAGTTGCAATTCAGTGATTAAAGAGGGATTATTTTTTCTGTATGTTTAATTACACACCTTCAGCACCCAGAAAAGTAAGCTGAAAGTACATCCAGTGATCTTGGATTCACAGTGTGCAGGAACTTCATGATTAGTATAACTCCTGGCTTTTGTTAGCATTTATGATGCTTTTCTTGCCAGCAAAATCACACTGCTAGAATATCTACCATACATCTTTGCCTTGGGATCTGGGAAACAAGTTTAGGGAGTTTCCAAACACAATTCTAAGGGACTTAAAGTGTGCTTGCTTAGCATCTGAATAGACTCAGACTAGTCTGAGTTAGACTTCTCATTGAATTTGTAACTTCACCTAAAACATTACGAAGAGAAACAGTTTCTGTTTCCTATCTAGTTTACTTGTCTTCTGTGCAATGTTTTATATTGAGAGAGCAGCTATCTGATGGTAGAATATTATTGATTTTCTCTCTCTTTTGTAAGAATCTCTAGGTTACATCTGGATATGACATAAGACAAAAAAGTAGAAAAAGAACATGGCTCAAAATGAAAACTAACCCTTCTGAATAATTTATAAGACAAAGTCTGTAAAAAACAAAGAACTTTTAAATCTTACCTTCAGGCTTGACATCTTATCTCATTGTGACAGAGCACCCAAATTTGGGTGATTAGAATTACTTTGGTTTTACCTATTGGAGAGGAAATGCTGTCATGCAATTATCATAGAAGAAAGATGAAATTTTCTGTTTTCTTTTTTTTCCCCCTCACTTCATAGACCCACCTAAACAGAGAATCATGAAACATCCCTTTCTTTCCTGCCCACAATGTCCTAATTCCTTGCTAGATTCTGATACTCAATTTCAACTCCATTTGCATTTGTGCCTATGCAAAAGTATGCTTATTTTGTGTGGAAGATCAGCACACTTATGATGCATGATAGGCCTACATATTCACCCATGAGTGAAAATGCATAAATCACATTGCTGCTGTCAAAAATGTAAAGAGGAACAAGACTGCATTTTATGATGGTCAAGTCCTTAAAATCTAGTCCCTCCTTAAAGAGGTAAGATTCTTGTTTGGTTTTCTGTTATCATTTCACCATTTGAAATGGGAGAAAGTAGCAGGAGGCAAAGTTCGGGATTCTTTTCTCTTTTTCCTCTTTCAACTTTGCTACATCATTCTATGTCTGAATCCACATTAGCACTGGCCTGCTTCATCAGGGAAAGTCTTTAGGGAAAAACATCTTTATAATGGCGGGCCCTGCATTCTGACGACTACATTAATATGTGAGGACTCTCTAATCTGCCAAACACCAAAAACATTTCAATAATGAGCAGTTGAAGTCAATAGATTTCAAAATGGAATTGAAATTCCATTCTAGATCCTGGAACAGCTTATTAACTGACTGTAACAAATTTGCCATAGGTGAGGACTTTCACCCAAAGTTGGATTCTTTTCTGAAAAATGCCAGGAAACAAGAAAAATATTATCATTCACTGCACATTGTTGGTCTAGATGCAATCAATGAATGGAATTTTATGGCCTAGTATGTAACAGGACAGACTGGACTCCTAAAATGGCCCTAAAACATTCAGAAATTATACAGATTTGCACTGCCTTCCCTCTTCTGTCCAACACTCCCTCATACACCCATTAATTAGCTAAAGACAGCACAGTATATACAGATGTGCTAAGAAATTGAGAGCACATTAAAATACTTGATTTCCATGTAGATCATCATTTGTCAGTATATTCTCAATTTTAAGCACCTGGGCACCACTTAAAACAGAAATATTCCTGCAAAAAAAATGACCATGAAACAGGCTTCCACCCTCACCCTTAGCATACACTAATGACTCTGTGTGTCTGTGCCATAAATCTGCCCTGAAAGGAGCTGCAGTATTCTTTTACCAAAACATACTAAAGTTTAGCTTTTTCCAGAATATCAATTCATTTCTATATTGTTTTCATTTCTTTAAGGACCTATAGACACTGTTTTCCTTTCTTTAAGAGCTATAGATGTTGAGTGAATGAACTGAACGACAATAAGGAATTATAAAAAAAAATTTGAATTCCTCAATTTTCTCTTGTTGACATTTTGCAGTGAGGTTGAATGCTACATTACGTAAGTATCAGATTACCTTCAGAGTGTCAAAAGCTATTTAGATATTTTCCACTTTGTGTGTCTGAAGAGTGTAACTATTTTTCCCTTGTGTGAATGTGTATTTTCTCATTCTTTCATTTGTTAAAAAAATTCCATTTATGTGTGAGATCACTTCCTTTTCTATCTCCTACAGTAGGATTTAGATCTACCATGTCACCCTTGTGACACTAGGCTTGAATTTTCCACATCTCTGATAAAGCATTTTTTGTGACAGGCCAAGGCTTCTGTCAGTAGTCCATCAGAGCATCATGTTAAAGGGTAAAAACCTATCTGATTTGAAAAACTTTTAATTTACCTTTGCATTCATGGGAAACAGGAAATAAGATTTAACATGCAGGAGGGTCTACAGGTTTCATCAGTAGTTTGTTGATTGTTTGTTTTTCAGACATACAGTACTGTAGTGTCTGGGTGCCAACACAAATTACTAAACAAATAACTTCTAATGCTTTAGTCTGCATGTTAGTTTAAAAGGAAACTGTACACCTTTCCCAAAAGACACATCAGCTGCATGGTGTTTGACAGCAAGTGAAACAGATTATATGCAAATCCAGAAATGTGCTACTCTGGCTTTAATCCTTTTGTTTGTGTTATGCAACTGCAGTTTTAGGCAATATGATGAAGCAAATGGGCCACACCAGATTTGGTAACAACAATAAAATGTTTGAAAAATATTTATGGTAAATTATTCAAATGTTCTTCTCCCATCAAATGTTCAGAACATTAACATATTTCAAACGCTAAATAGTTGCAAGTGCTTGGGGTGTTGAATCATTCATTAAAGGAAGTGAGTGAGGTCATCTGAATGTTATTAATTGTGGGATGGATATAGTGATATGCATCTTCAGATGACTATTCTTCATTTATTGGCCATAACCCTGAGTAGAGCTGAGCACCTTCAACTCATGCAGTTTACTGAAAGCTGAAGCACAGCAAGTAATCATGACTCCAGGAGTTGTTTGCAGAAGGAGAGTCTGTTCTGGTTAGACAACACGTTTTCTCTAGACTTGCCTGCACAAGGACCTGTTCAGTATTGCTTGCAAGAATGTCGGAAATACTGAAATAAACTCAATTGCAACATTTTCCACAAATAACATTTAAAATACTTTGCATTCTCATCATAAAGTAATGTTTACATACAGCTCAAGAAAGACAACCTAAAACAATTGCTACATATAGAAAGTCTTGTTTCTCAGGACTCCACCCTGTAAAAGATGTATGGCCAAGCCATGTGCTGCAGGTCAGACAAGGTCCACCCTAACATACTATACACAGAGAGGTTTACCTCCTGCCTTTCTATTCCAGCATTTGCATCCTTCCTATAGACTGGGCTAAGCAGCTGGGAAATAGTTACAAATGAAGCCTGCTGAGGTTTCTCTGTTCATCTGATGGCCAACATAGGAGGTTCAACTCCTTCCACACTGGCACTCATTCCACCAGCTTATGGTGTAAAGCAAGCAGCAGCCATCCACCTGCACAGACAGGGGGAAGAACTGACCCAAAAGGGATAGCTGCCATGATCTCTCAGCATTTTGATCTGTTCATGTTCCTTCCTAAGGTTTAACCACAGGGAAGAAGAATGAGCTTTCCAGCTCTTTAGAAAGATTTCTTGGGATGGAGGTTAAAACCTGAGATACTCTCTAGTTGATGGAAGCTGACAGTTTGAAATGCCACATGAGCTTTCTCCTTCTTTGACTTTTCCATTTCTTTCTATCTTGTACTATCCCTGCTTTCGACACTTACAACAGGATATCGTGGTTTAACCCCAGCCAGCAAGTAAGCACCATGCAGCCACTTGCTCACTCCTCCCACCCAGTGGGATGGGGGAGAGAATCGGGGGAAAAAAAAAACTCATGAGTTGAGATAAAGACAGTTTAATAGGACAGAAAGGAATTAAAAATAATAATAATAATAATATTACAATAATAATACTACAAAGAATTAGAATATACAAAACAAGTGATGCACAATGCAATTGCTCACCACTCACTGACCGATGCCCAGCCAGTTCCTGAGCAGTGGTCCACCCCTCCCAGCCAACTGCCCCTAGTTTATATACTGAACATGATGTCATATGGTATGGAATATTCCTTTGGCCAGTTTGGGTCAGCTGTCCTGGCTGTGTCCCCTCCCAGCTTCTTGTGCCCCTCCAGCCTTCTTGCTGGCTGGCCATGAGAAACTGAAAAATCCTTGACTTAGTATAAACACTACTTAGCAACAACTAAAAACATCAGTGTGTTATCAACATTATTCTCATACTAAATCCAAAACACAGTACTATACCAGCTACTAGGAAGAAAATTAACTCTATCCCAGATGAAACTAGGACACAGAACTGTCAGCCTTTTACTTGTTTGAAGGAGGGACTGTATGTTTCTTTGTACTCCCTTTCTCCATTTACTTATTCCTTTTTCTCAGAGTTATTACTCAGTTTGGCTGTGAGTTTCTGCTATTATTTCCTCCTACAGAAACCTGTAGGACTGCAGACTGCAGTGAAATAGGAGAACCCCTCCACCCCCAAAAAAACCCCTCCTCAGAGGTATTATTTTTCAAATTTCAAGATTTTTCAAGCAGTTTAATAATTTCAGACTCGATATACTGATGCTAGATATAAACTAGTGAATCCATCCTTCCTCTTTCAGATACATAGGCCAGTTCATAGAAATCACTTCTTCAGTTGTTGTTGTTGTTGCTGTTAGAGGATTCTCAAGTTAAACTGTGACTTTTTTCCAGTGGCCCACAACACACTCTTTGCTTGTGTTGCTAGTCATATGGTGGAGAAGGTCCCTGAAAGGCTCTGAAATGTTCCTGAAAGGCCCCCAAAGGCCAGGTGGCCCACCTTCATGAGTGGTTGGGTATCAGTTCTGCTGATATATGTGCGTGAGTCAGCAAGAGCATAGAGCTCAGCTTGGGCTGTAAGAAACACTTGACATACTGAGTAGAAATTTGGGTGGCTGGCTCACACTAAGCATCCAGCTGCTCTACACTGCACTGTCATGTTTATCCCAGTAGATAACGTAAAGCTAGTTCAGGAAACATGGGCTGCAGCCACTGCAATATAGGTATAACCACAAAAGGTAGCTTTCTTCATAAAATTCATATTGTTGCAAAAAAAAAAAAAATCCACACTCCTCACTCTAACAGGTAAGAGTAGATAGCATAGGAGCACTAGCTTCTCTTTAATGTAACAATAGACAGTGTATTTGCAATATCATGCTATTAACATGGTTCTAAGTATATATCGTCAATAACAACTCTCATAACTCACTGGCAGCATGACTAGATTCTGGAACGAGAATGCAAATGCAGAATGGACAGAAAGTTGGGTTTTTTAAAGGCACTATTCAAAAATTAAATAATTAAAATACAATAATTATCATAAATCCTTCAAGCGTGTTCAATAGAAAACAAACTAGTGGTATAGCAATACTTTCCTTCACAACAATACTATGAAAAACTTAAGTGTTCACTTCAGTATTCATTAAAATTGTACATAAATATTTATGTGTCAATTAAGGAAAATCCTGTATAGAGCTGAAATTCAGCAATGCTGAAGATTAAGAAGATGCTTTGTTTGGTTTTTTCCAAACAGACAGGAATACAAAGACGCATGGAAGTGACGTTTCCTAAGCTGTATGCCACAGAAAAGAATCCAGCAGGCAAATGTAGAAACCAAACATGAAATTTCTCCCACAGATGAAAGAATGGAAAAAAGAGCAGAACCATATTAGCATCTTTTGTGGCAGTCAGAGGAAGGGCAGGGAGGTAGGAGAAATACTCTTTGTGTTGGTTTCACTCAAAACCGATTTTCAGACACAAGACTGGTGAGATTTGACCTTGCGGAACTGTGACGCTCAGTATGAGTATAATGATGTGTTTCATAATATTAGCAGTATAATGAACGAAATGTAGTAAAGTTTAAATGACAAATCAAAACCCATATGCCAAAAAGCACACAGTACAGTGGAACACACTTAAGGAAATAGTCCTTACTGGGATAGGAAAATATAATACTACGCAAAAGGGCTGCAGAGAGAAGAACTATACCTGACACATAACCAGGGGCATATAAATAAGTCCTTGAAATAGTAGTTTTGTTCCTTCCTACTTCTTGAGGATTTATTGTGACATTTTTGAATTGTTTTTTGAACAATTTTTTTATAAATGTCAAAATTTCCACTCACAGTCCCTATTTGGGAAGAAAGCAGTGTTGAAAGGTTTTAAAATAGCTTAGAACCTTATGACCATTCATGAATTTAAGGAAAGTCACATGAAGTCCAATCCTAGTCTGATTAGTAAAGATGGTAAACTGCAGCAGCGTCTAACCACTCAATGAATCAGTCTGGACAGTGAAAGAAAGGGGTTGCTCAGCCCATCTTCACACTTTAGATAAGGGTCTCTTGATGGCAACTGTGTATGAAGCAAATTGGAAAGATCCGCTGTATTGAATCAATGTCTTGTACTGATGCATACATTGATAAAAATGGCAATGGGGCAATGGGGTGGGTATTTTTGTCTTGCACTTTTATTAAGAGGTTGAATAAAAGCTCTTGGATATATCTGGCAATGTTGAAATAACCTCCAGTTTTATTTCAGCAGGAAAATTTCCAAAAGAAGTGTCATGTAGTGGTCAGGATGAATAGCAGGAGCCAGGATACTTAAATTCTGTTCTCATGTTGAGGACACCTGACGCAAACCAACCTTTCCTGATTTTTAAAAAAGTTGCCAACACATGAAAACCAGTACACTTTTCCATACACTTCTGAATGCCACTTCAGAAATCCAGTACAAATTTCTTATTTCTTGATGCTTGCTCATTTATCACTGTTTTGGAAATGTATAGCCTTCTCCTTTGTATGCAACTATTGTGGGGCACTCTGCTCCTAAGTTTTGCCTTGAACTTTGGTTCACCTGTCCAGTGGTATGGGTAATGAAATAAGGTAATCAAAGAGTAATTAATACTTACGGAGTACTCGAAAATGCTTTGTATGAAAGTTGCAAAGACCCTCTGATATAAGGAAAACAAGATTGTCATGGAGAAAATTTTGGCAGTAGTGCACAGGCAGCTGATGATGACATCTTTACTTTGTCTGAGTTGGAGTACTTAATGAAAAACTTCCAGTGAAATTCAGGTAACACTTCATGATATCTTCCAAACTACCCTCATTGTTCGCTTGAGAAAAATCATGATCATCTAACCAGAAACACAGGTCATCTACAAATGAGCAAAGAACATTGGAAACTGAACCTGATACAGATATAGTATCTGAATTGCAGTAGTATAGCTGAGCACACAGTGAAGCTGTATTCTATGTTTCAGGTAGTCCTGCGAGGAGCAAGGAGTTGGACTGCATGATCCTTATGGGTCCCTTCCAACTCGAGATATTCTATGATTCTATGATTCTATGAAGCTGGAATGGTAAAAAACTTCACAAATTCCCAAACATTAAGCAATGAAGATTGAAGATGGATGGATATTTTCATTTAATTTTATTTCGTATAATAGGTTAGGTGCTCCTAAAAAGAAATGCCTAATTCAATAGCCCTCGCACTAAATGCAGAGCTGAAATGTAGCCCCTGGGTCCACAGGCAGTGGGTGTGGATAGAGGTCCCAGGTGTGCTTGGTAGGGCCACCAGGGCCATTAGAGCCCTCGGGGTCCTCACAATAACTATGTCTTATTCAGACTCACAATATTAATTTCACTATAAAAATTATTAAAACACCAAACAGAAAGAAAGAGAAGCAGCAATTCACTCAACATTACCACTGTTTCACAGAGTCACGCAAGGTTTCTGAAACCCAGGCAGATTCAGATTTGGATGGCCTCCACAACCAAGCAGTTGCTCCCTTGTTTTCTGTGTCCAAACTGTTTGTACAAACCTTTAATGAACTTTGCTTTTTCTGTTACAGAACATCCGCTAACATCTTTCAGGCACTGTTTATAGAATTCTCTAAAGGTCAAGTGTGATTCCGCTGAAATGCATCGTGTCATCACGTGATGTTGATCACAGAATATTAACCCTCTAATTTTGGTTAGTTTCTTTTGTATGACTGCAAGGAGCATGAGAGTACTGAAGGAGTTATTTCCTTATTTTCTCTCAAAGTGAGGATTCCTTTGGTAGGTATATTGGATGGAAAATTCCTGGAGGAAAACCCTGTGCAAGACCCCACCTCTGTTAGATTCCAGCAGGCAGCAATCTAGTACTATATTACCTTCAGTAATTTCCCTAGTTCCTGGGAACTGGCTCATTATTTTACATTTTGGCACACAAATACAGACTGGAACATTTCTTTGAGATAACTCTTGCACCAGAGTTGAAGGCTAGTCTGTGTATTCCTGGCAGAGGTCTAAACACTCTAGTCATTCCCTGAAGTACTGAAACGCCCATTTAGTATGACTTTAGGTGTTAGCTCACATAAGCATGATAACTCAGTTTACAAGGCCAAATGTATCTCTCTGAAATAAGAGATCTGTTATGACATCACACACTCTGACTGTCCTGGTTTTGGCTGGGATAGAGTTAATTTTCTTTTTAGTAGCTGATACAGTGCTGTGTTTTGGATTTAGTGTGAGAATAATGTTGGTAACACACTGATGTTTTAGTTGTTGCTAAGTAGTGCTTATCCTAAGCCAAGGACTTTTCAGTTCCCCATGCTCTGCCAGCAAGCAGGTGCACAAGAAGCTGGGAGGGAGCACAGCCGGGACAGCTGACTCGAACCAGCCAAAGGGATATTCCATACCATAGAACGTCATGCCCAGTATATAAACAGGGGGGAGTTGGCCGGGAGGGGCGGATCGCTGTTTGGGCATCGATCAGCGGGTGGTGAGCAATTGCATTGTGCATCACTTGTCTTTTCTTGGGTGTTATTTCTTCTCTTGCTATATTCCTTTTCATTACAATTATTATATCATTATTATTATTATTATTATTATTATTATTATTATTATTTAGTGGTGTATTTCATTTTACTTTAGTTATTAAACTGTTCTTATCTCAACCCACGAGTTTTACTTTTTTTTCCTCCTCCCCACCCCACTGGGAGGGGAGAGGGGGAAGCAGCTGCGTGGTGCTTAGTTGCTGGCTGGGGTTAAACCATGACACTGACCCACTTCCTATTCCAGCAAACCAACTCAAGAAGTCATTAGCTAATCAAACTTGAATCTCACTTCAAAACTTGAAACTATTTCACAACAGGATTTGATTAAAGGAGAAATCGAATTGCTTAAAATCTCTTTTTTCTTTTTTAAATTCATGACAAGTGAATCTACATTTTTCATGACCACTGATGCTAGATAGTATACACAAAAGATTTTCAGATGTTTTTCTCTAGGTATTTTACAGCCAAAATCTAAAACCGCTTAAGGAATTAATCCTGTCAAATCTGAAGTATTGACTCATTCTCTAATACAACATGAATAACAATTTATTGTGGACCTGATCTAGATCCAAACGTCATCTCATCAGGACAACTCCAGTTTGTGCTTCAACAATATTACTGGATGGCCTGTTACATATTGACAAAAATGAAATCAGAAAGGATCAAGTTTTTTAGAAAAATAAACAAATTAAGAGTACAGTAAGAGCATGTGATAGCTGGTAATATCTTTGCTGCTTACTCATAACACAGACTGTGAGAAGAAGTGTAAGGAATATGACAGAAATGTTAGCAAAGCACAAGTTACATTTATAAACAGTCAGAGCCAGAGGACTTTCTTTGAAGGCCTGTTGGTTTCCATTTTTAATGAATATAACCGGGATAACTATATGGACCTCCATACGGCAGATTTACACTAGCAGGTAAATTCATCCATTGTCCAGATTTCTACCATAAAAAACCCAAAACTGTCATGAAAAGAACAAAAATAAGATCCCTAACATGAGTTATTACTTCTTGGCTGAAATTTTAAGACTCTTATACTGGAAAGATTAGGAGTATTTCTATATGTGCCAGAAACATCCTGTATAACTTTAGTCTGTATTGTGGGCCAGAGGCTTTTCCCTTAGATAAAGTCAATGCAGAGCTGGATTGGTGAAGAATCAAAGTCAAGAAGTGGAAGGCACCAAAAGCACATGAGTTTCCACCAGTACGTTTCCCCAGTTCCTCTGAAACAAAAGATCTTCAGCCCTGCCAAACAATGATCAGCTACAGTAGTGGAATACTGTCAGCAGAGAGGACACCAGGAGCTCAGTTACCGCAGACACTGAAATGGTGGCTAGCCCCAGGAAATAGCCTAAAGGAAGGGAATTGCCTCATGTATAAAGACATGCACAGCTTAAACTTTGAATATCTGGCATTTCAATGATCTGGCTAATGTCATAATTGCTAAAAAAAACCCATAAAGCACACATGAGCAGAATGAAGGGAATTGTCATGAACAGCAGATAGCAAAGTTTGCAACTGTTTGAAAAATGCTGTCCAAGGCAAGGAACCAGGATCTTCATTACTATGACAAAGTTGCAAGAAAGCTAGTGCATGTTAAAAGCAAATCAATTTAGCACAACTGTTGTAAGACCATATACAGATTGTTACCATGGTTCTGTAGGTATTATTCTTAGGGCATCTTTTTCACTCTGCTGCATTTTTCCATTGTGATGAGATCTCCTCAGCCGCTGTTTTAATGGGGTTAAGGTTAAGCTTGCTTTCATCACTGATCTATAATTAGGATGGCTGTTATTCTATGGTTTCTGTAGAGCCATATGGTTATCTAATGCTAACAAGACCTGCAGTGCTTCAGATTCTGTATATTGTTTCCTGTCTGGCTTCTGGTTTCCTCATTTTCTGTAGCATTTCTTGGGTTGTCTATATAAGGAAGGAAAAGGAAATCAAAGTCTGTGTTTATTGTGCTTCCTGGAGATTAATATTCCCCTATGAATAGGTTTGAAAAGATTTCAGCCATGCTTGTCTTGTTTTTTCTGCAAAAGAATATACACTAAGAGCTACAAGGAAAACTGTTCAAACTTGCTTCTGTGTATTTGTCAGAACACTATTTGTTTTATTTTACCGAGTTGCACCAAGGGAGTACCAGTTAACACTCCTCAACTGATACTGCCACTACAACAACAGACACTTTTTTTCTTCTTTTATTTCCCAATATTTTTTTTTTGTTTCCAGTACTACCCAGAAGGAGTTAGGCATCAGAAAGGTGTAAAAAGGGAAGATAATTCCTAATCCAAAAATGACAAGACAAACAAGAGGTAAGAAAGGAGGTACAGAGTGGTCAAGGAGGTGATAGGCCTCCTTGGTAATTCAGTGTTTAATAACACAGTGGTTTGGCTTTTAGAGAAGGGAAACTCACCACAGATTTTGACATTCTGTTCTCTGCCAAGGTTGGCAAGGCTTTGCACTGAGAGAACAGAGAGTTTCATGTAGGGCTTTCTCCCCCCCCACCCCCCAAAACACAACTGTAGACATTTTATAATAAATTCTCTGTTTCTTAGAAATGAACTTTTCTCATTTTGCTCTAATACTCTGTTTTACTTCCTCTTTCCTTTGGGTTCAGTTTTTATTGTTTCAGTGCAGCAGTTTCAGTGCCAATGTCAACATAAAGACAGGAGCATTTCCAGTTTATGACAGGTCTGACAGTCGTGCTTCCAGTGCTTCTAGCTGGAAGCTGAACCAGTGGGCCAGCCCAGATGTTTTTGCAATGAAAGCATTGATTGAAGAAAGAAAACAGACATCTTGGACATTAACGGGAGCCTGGAAAGCAAACACCTCACATGAGAAATAACCCAGAAAACGACACCATTACAGAACACAAACTGATGGTATCTCAGAGGAGGAAGAACTGGCACTAACCATGCATAAGGTTAAACCATTCTGAATTTGGTAGCCATCTAAGATTGCGCAATGAAGTTGAAGACTGGGTGGAATATAAAAACAGAAAGGGAAACAAGGCAATCTTAAGTAGAAATTACCACAGCTAGAAAACCTTTTACAAATGGAGAACTCGGGAACAGAGGGATTAAGGTACATATCCTCAACACAGGCTGAGATGCCTGGCTGTTGACACTGCATTCTTTGAGGATTTAAGAGTTATCCAAGGCCACACAGGATGTTTTTCAGAGCAGAAAGGAACTGAACTTGATCTTCTGAAGTCCAGGCTAGAATCTTTACCTTTCATCCTTCTTCCCTCTTAAGTCCTGACTTTAGGCTCAGAAGTTTTAACAGTTACGTTAAGAGCTGCAAAGCAGAGTAGCACCTAATCCTCCATGTCACAAAGGGGACTTTCTCCACAAGACTACAGTAGACTGTATGTGAGAATTGTTTTGCCTCTGGAAAACACCATGGGGGATGGATTTCATCTCCCCACATTTCATAGAGAGAGCCCACGTAACAGATTGTCCAGCAGAAACATATTTTTAACATGAAAAATAAAAAAGAGAACATCTTAAAAATCAGTGTTTCCACTTCAAAACACAGTAAGTCAAAATTAGATACCATTCTGTAGTGAAGCCAAAGTGTTTTATCTCTTTGTACAAATTTAGTAGTTGAGAATAGCATGGTTGTTGATAACAAGGCCAATGAACAATAAGTAATCAAATGCTTGAACAGATTAACAAACAACAATATAATGGAGGACATTCAGCAATAACCTGACAAGTATAACACCCAACAACATTTGCACTGTGAAACAAGGAAAAATTCACAGTTTGAGTGGGCCTCTAATCCCTAATCAGCCTGCTGCTTGTGTAGCAGACCCCTTCACTGGAGATTAGAATGATGTAAATTATAGTATTGCTGCCATTAAATCTACCCTTACTTTAATTTGAAGAGAAGAAGTTTTATTGTTTCTAAAAAGCTATTAAAAATCCTGCAAATTATTGAGCGCCATCTACTGTTTCATTAACTCTTAATACACTAGCAGTGTTTTGGAGCTGCATAGTTGAATCAAGATTTTATTCAGCAACTAAAGAAGAAATTCAGATTTTGGGATTTATTTAAAAATTCCATTGTATTATCTCCAAAAATCAGTGCTCATTTTTTCAAGCACAGAATGAGTTTTATAAGCATTAAAAAGCAAAACCATTAATTAGAGATGAAAATAATTAAAACTGAAGTTTAGCATCAGAGTCAGTCTTTTCTTTATCTCAAATATTTTAGTAAGGAGATAATATAGATCCTTAATCCTTTTCATATTACTAAATAAATTGAAATATTGGGTACTGGCTACACTTGAAGGAAAAAAAAAAAAACCAGCCCACCAGACATTAAGCTAACAATGGTTGTATTCTAATGATTATGAATATCTAGGGATATTTTTTTTTTTTTTAAAGAGACAATAGCTTAGTTACCTAGGCATAGTGTGACATCAGATGTAGTTCAGGTAGGCTCTTACCTTCCTGAATAACTAATTTACAAGTAGTTATTCTTCAAGTTGTCGTGAATTTGCATAACGAAAGAGATCAGACGAATGTGAAGTCTGGTTAACTATATGGACCAATTGTCCATGCTCTCTTGCATCTGTAGTTTCCTTTTGTTGCCTTCACGCTTGCAAATTGTTCATAGAATTGCCATCTCGACTCATGAAGTGAGGAAGAACACAAGAGGAAAAAAAATCAAAACAAATGCCACTAGGCTTACTGGACATTCAAGCTGTCATTTGTCTGCCTATTTCAGCAGCTCAATATCACTTTGGTGATCTACACAGCCAGAAAACAATCTGTGGTGGGCAGCATTCACTGCTCTACCCTCTTTGGCTTACTAGTGAATAAATCCTAGGAAATTACATGTTAAAAAAAAAGAGATGAAAAGCGATACTGTATCTTAGAAATATCACATGCTTTCACTGCTTTTCATCTCCCAGTTCAGGGCAGGTTTCATCTTGTGCCCTAAAGCTGAGATATTTACTCACAGCTAATAGTCTTAGCTCTAAAGTCAATAGAGGTGGGCACTTCTAAAAGGTAGTCTATCTCATATTAAGAAAGCTGCTAAAGAGAAACCAGCTTTTGTGTATTTTTTTTTTTAATTGAGTAAATTCACAAACACTATACTCAAATACCTTTGAGTATATTTAAGAACAGAGGTGGGGTATTAGCCACAACTGTCATCCTTCTAGGCAATTCTCCTTTGAACAGACTGACAACAAAAAGGCATGTTGTCTCGAGCTCTAGTGCTCTATCACTTAGAGGCAATGAGGTGAGGAGCAACAACAGATACTGCAAAATATCTAGCTCCCACATCCAGCTGTAAGGATGAGCATAGGTCTTGGAAATGGTGAAATGCATCAGCAGAGCAGTGCTCTTGGGCTCCCATGGAGAACTCTCCTCGACAGGGTCATCCTCTTCCTGTTCCAGACTTCAGTTATTCTGAGACAGCTTAGGTGTCTCTAAATGGCGCCATGTTGCAAAGTGTGGACAGCCTCAGATAAATACACTGACACAAAGAGGACTCAGGAGGAGAATGAATGGAAAGAAGTTAAAATCTTTCTTTGAGAAGGAAAACTGGTGTCCGATTCCTCAGTTCTTTCCCCACATCCTCACCCAGGAAGTTTTTCCATAGCATTTTTGCAGGGAAGAGTTTGCATATGCCAGTACTCTACAATGGAGCACAGTGTGGGTATGGTAAGAGCTGCAAGGGTCACACAGATGATACAGTAGTGGCAGTGTGGCATGGCTGAGTATATTGGGTCTGGCTGAGATGGAGTTAATTTTCCCCATAGCAGCCCTCCTAGTGCTGTGCTCTGTACTGGTAGCTAGAAAGGTGTTGATAACACACCAGTGTTTTGGCTACTGCTGAACAGTGCCCACACAGCATCAAAGCTGTCTCTCCAACTTTCTCCTCCCTCACCAGCAGGCTGGGGGTGGGCAAGATCTTGGGAGGGGACACAGCCAGGACAGCTGACCCAAACTGACCAAAGGGATATTCCATACCATATCACATCTGCTCAGCAATAAAAGCTAGGAGAAAGAAGGAGGAAGGGGGGGCATTCGTTATTTGTCTTCTGGAGCAACTGCTACGCATACTGAAGGCCTGTTTCCCGGGAACTGGCCGGACATCACCTGCTGATGGGAAGTAGAGAATAAAATCTTTTGTTTTCCTTTGATTTCGCACGCGACATTTGCTTTTGCTTTATTAAACTGTCCTTATCTCAACCCATGAGCCTTTCATTATATTTTCTCTCCCCTGTCCAGTTGAGGAGGGGGAGTGACAGAGCGGCTTTGGTGAGCACCTGGCATCCAGCCAGGGTCAACCCACCACACTGAGAGGCAGTCTTTGTCAGCTTGAAGCCACACAAATGGGCTTACACTAGTCTATGCAGGTTAGCAGCACTACTTAACAACTGGTGGTGGTGTTAGTTTATATCCCTCTGCATTATGGTCCATTCATTGCACATTATGGCCACTCGATCTTGCAGTCTCATAGCATCCCCATCTACCCCTTGCTTTTGAGAAGCCCTAGATGGGAACTGCAGAGGTTTACAAGATTGTCACATACTGAGGAGGGAAATAGCAGAGTTTGTGTTACCCTGTAATCTCTAGCCCTTCATTTTAAGGCATAACACAATTGCCAATGTTCAAGCTGAGCTTTCAACTGTAACTCTGAATTTGGACTTCAAGCTGGGTAATTTTTCAACCATCACTTTCCATGAATACAAGTTTTATGTATGAAATAGAAAGCACACTGAATGCAGTATTACTGTCCCCAAGCGTTAAGTGTTCATGAGTCAGACCACCCATGAGTTATGACTAATCTAGAAACTAAATTCTTTTTCTTTTATATGTACAAGTAATTTGGTTTTTCCATCTACCTTTTGAATTATCAGGAGATCATTCAGGACACAGCATGTTTCTGCCTTTGGTTTTTGCACTGGGCAGAAAATTCCCAGAGGGGTTCTGCCCTCGCTGAGATCCCAGACAGCTGGGACCTGAGAGGCTCCAAAGACTCGGTAAGGGTAATTTGAACTTCCATGCTGACCTCCTGATCTTTCAGCTTTGCCTAGCCAGATGGCTTAGAAGTGGACAGGTAAGAAAAGGGATCCTTAACAGCTGGGAGCTATTATAACCCCAGGGCATCATAAGACACAGTGCTGGCTGCTGGCCAGTAATGGTTCAGGCTATGAAAGGCAAGACTAACTAGGTTGTAGGAGGAAGGCCACTACAGCTCCTGAACTCCACACGGACATCTTCAGAGTCTTGGCAGTTGCCAAGTGAAGAATGAACCACAGTGAGATCTGGAGAAACATTTCAAATTCCAAAATCTCAGTGGAGGTCATCTGACTCTTCAAACTGGCCTACCGATTTCCTGTGTTAGCCTATCCAATTAAAAACATCAAGCTTGCCACTGTCACCACTTGAAATTGTTCAGAAGTTTAAGAGACTGCAGATGATAGATTTCCCTAGAACTCCACAAAAAGCAGAACATTTTTTTTTGTGAGAGACATTGAAGACATCAGAGAATCCTGCTCTGAATCGAAATGTTTTGATAAAAGAAACAAATTACTGCATTGTCTACCCAACCTCATTCACAGCACCAGATATTTCTCAGATAGGAGGGAGTGTTCTGAAACCAAGACCATGTCAAAGAGAAGACATGTAGCCTTCCTCCGTACAGCTGGATGGAGAATAAAAGCTGTTCCCATACTACTGGGCAACCCTCACTCTTCAGATTTATGCTGAATAGCTATTACTTACAATGGAAGTTACTACCACTAATAATGCTAGCACAGTCAAATAGATAATTACAAATATATAATTTCCATTTGTGGACATGCTTAGTTTAGAATGAGAATGCTTTTTCCTATTTAAACTCCTGGAAACACAGCATAAGAGAAACCCCAAACCAGTACTTATACTGATACAGAGCCCAACTGCCTCACTACGTACCAAATCTCCTTTTAGGTGAAGATTCAACCCTAGGGATAGTCCAAACAATAGAGACAATGTTTTACTGGATACAGACACCTCAAAAGCCAGGCATATAATACCCCCATTTTGTCCATGATGGTAAATTATTAGATGAACAGTAACACCCTCAAGCCCATGTAGTTGCTCCAAGCAGTGCATTGCCAGACATCTCTCAACCAACCTCAGTCATGTAACCATTTGCTAGTCAACATGGTGGCCTGAAATACAATACAATCATAGAATCATAGAATCATAGAATCATAAAATAGTTTGGGTTGGAAGGGACCTTTAAAGGTCATCTAGTCCAACCTCCCTGCAATGAGCAGGGACATCTTCAACTAGATCAGGTTGCTCAGAGCCCTGTCGAACCTGACCTTGCATGTTTCCAGGGTTGGGGCATCTACCACCTCTCTGGGCAACCTGTTCCAGTGTTTCACCACCCTCATTGTAAAAAATTTCTTCCTTGTATCTGGTCTGAATCTACCTTCTTTTAGTTTAAAACCAGTATCCCTTGTCCTATCGCAACAGGCCCTACTAAAAAGTTTGTCCCCATCTTTCTTATAAGCCCCCTTTAAGTACTGAAAGGCCGCTGCATTTCTTTTGTGGGTAGCTCATCCAGTTAACCTGAGGCAGTTTTCTGCTAGTATTTATTCTCCGCCCCTCCAGTTTATAAATCAAACTTCTGTCCCTTGCTATGTTCGTCCTGTCCTCCCTCTTGCTCATGTTCCAGGTTCTCACCTAATCCCTTTAACCTTAACTTTGTCTGAAAAGACACAAGGAAGGGATTCAAAGAGGAAGTGTTCTATAAATCCTCCATGGATATTTCACTGTTTCACTAACAGCAGAGTTAAAACCTTATTATGATAAAGTATAGCCAGAGTGTTCACACTAATGGCAGTACAAGTTTCGGGGGACAATCAGGGTTTGGGGTTTTTTTTAAGGAAACGGTTTATCCAAAATGTCAAATCTATTGCAGCAATGTTTGGCTTTGTCATCAGTCAGCTTTATTAATGCAAGAAATTTAAACTGAAATATCAGACTTTAAGATATCCAAAATTTGAAAGCTCTAATCTGAAGTTTCTTGGATTTATGATCTTTGTCCATGATGAAGCCCAATGTACTGTAATATATTTTACCCTGAATTGTAGTCTCAATTCTAAGTTAATTTTTCAATCTAAGTGTCTTCCCCTTCCTTTCTCTCAGATTGTCCCTGAAAGCTTATAGAAATAAAACATTTAAAGATCAGGGGTCATCTTCTTCCATGTCTTCTATGCGAAGCGCACACACTCACACAATATCAATAGTAGGAATGCTATTTAAATAAAGCTTTCTCCAGAAGTTAAAGGTAAATGGATACGAATGTAAATAATGTTTACTGCTACAAACCTGAACAACAGACTAAGGAAATAACGCTGAAAGCATAAACAACCATAGAAAAAATTGCTATGGTGAGCATTTGTTCCTGGTGACAAGCTTTCATACTGGTTAGGTACCTCGTATATTTTCTGTGATTTCTATTATGACTTTTTCCCCTAGTTCGTGTTTTGTTTCATGCTCTCTTTGATTTCCATCCCTTCCACTGTGACAAAAGAACTTTGACATTACTGTATTGTTTTGCAGCTAATATATTAATCCATGGTGCCTTTATTTGCATAAGTTTAATCAAATCCAAGAATGACAATGAAGCAGCAGGAGGCTTAAGACATTTCTTTAAATCTAATTGGCACACAGAGGTTCCCCTTAATATGAAACCAGCTTCCTGGCTAGGAACAAAACAATTGATAGATTTATTTTTTTTTCTATCAGAATTCTTTTTCCCATACAAGGTAATGTTTCTTCCATGTGGATTTCAATTCCAGTACATTCTTGGTGGAGCTATCCAACTTCTACATGGCAGCAACCGACAAAGTATTAAGGAAGCATTTGTAAAATGCTACAGTTACAGTGCAAAATGTTTCCACCACCAGAATGAATTGTCTTAAGTGCTGTTCAGTTTTAGTTGATGAAACTGCAGCTTTTGACAAGACAATAAATATTCTTAGGGGTACTGTTTCATGTGCTGACACACAGAAATACCCAAAGTCTTGAAGTATGTCCCAATATTTGAGCTGCATGTGGAAACAACATCTGTTAATATTCTAAATAGTAGGGTTTGCTGTTGTTTAAACATCTCCCTTCTAAATTAGTTGGTTAAAGATATAATGACTATTACAAAATGCCTAAAAATGTTGTGTATTTTATACACATGCCCACACATGCACATACAAAAGCACACACAAAATAGTATAATATAGTCAAGCTATCATTAGCCATAAATAATACTTGTGCACTTCCTATCACAAAAGTTAAGCCTAGTCATTAAACAGGTGAAATAACTTAGGCAAAATCTACAAAGCAATCCAAAATATGCCTGCTGACATGGCATTTTCTCATAACAGAAATCTAGGATGACATTTTAGGTTTAATATTTTATGGAAGAGATGCTAGAAAGAAAAAAAGAAGAAAAAAAAAGAATGTTTCCCTTCTTATTAGGGATATCTCATTCATTCATGCAGACTTTTCTGCATAGAAAGCAGAGACAAAAGAGTCTGTGAGTGCGTTGTCCTCCCGCATCAAGCAGTCAGTCATGGACCAGCGCTCTCCCAGGCTGGACTAATGGCGCAGAGGGCAGTCGCATGGAAGAACGCAGCCAACTGGGACGGTTTTGCACAACTTGGTTGCTGCAGTAAAAGATGCTCAGAAACCGCCGCTCTGAGATGGAGTAAAACTGGGGTCCCACCAGGTACTGAGCTAATTGCTCCCCAGGGAAGGTGCATTTCCCTTCCCTGAACCCCATGGGGCAGAGGGAGGCACAGCACGTGGACCGCCCTGTGTGGCCACCCAGCATCTCCCAGCCTGCAGCTCAGGTGCAAGGAGACCCCTGGAACGGCTCCATCCTGCATGTGGCAGCCCTGCCGAATTGCTGGGGTCACCTCTCAGATAGCTGCCATTGCGTTTGGGAGGGATCCTGCCCCTGACCCGAAGCACACTCTGAAGGCACCTACCGCACAGTCTTGGAGGGCGTGGGGGTCATGCCGAGACAGGCCTGGCACTGCTGGGGGGCCCTGGATGTGCAGGTACTCCTACTCAGGTGACCAAGGAAAGGGAAACAAAACCGTCTGAGGCGTGTTTAGCCGACAGCTGATGACAGGCATTTAAAAACTGAAACAGTTCGTACATGCCTAAAGCCTCCATCTGTCAGTTTCTAGACCTAAGCCAACACGGCTTAAATTAAAACCTGAAGAAACCCTCAAACTTACCCTCAAGAAGGCGAGGGAGCAGCAATGGCTGGCGGCTCCTCGCAGGGCAAGAGCTGGGAGCCATCAGGTGCTCCCTCGCCAGGGCCCATCCCACCACACCAGGAGGGAGCTGGGCAGGCTGGAGACCATGACCAGGCCATCAGGCAAATCTGTGGTGATGGTTGGACCAAAGTCCAGCTGGGACGTGGGCCCGCAGGTGTACCCGGCTCAGCAGGGCCTATGGCCAGGCAGGGCTGTAGGGAGCTGGAGACTGGCCCTGCTCTTGACATCACTGAGGCAGGGACTGACAGCGCCGAGGGGGGCTGAAATGGGGTCCATGTGGTAGGGTGTGGAGAGCCCCGGAGGGAATGACAGGGACAGTCAGGGATGGCAGAGAAATGCTAAGACCAGGCACACACTCAAACGTTTCTTCAAAGACATGCCAGTTTCTGAAATCTGGGACAAAAGGTATAAACATGGACCATGTCACTATTTTGAAACATGCTAAACTAAAGCTTTCTTTCTAAGTAACAGCTTGCTTTCCCTCTCCGGTCACAGTACCCCTCTGGAGAGCCATACCTCCCCTCAGCGGGGTCACAAGATAGCTTTAATTGATGGCAAGTCATGAATGGCTGAGTGATTTAATTCCAGGAGCTGTTCTTAAGCAGCCTGACTCCAAAAAGATGTTTTTTCAGAGGTTACAATTGTTCAAAGGTTACAAATATATTTGCATTTATAATTAAACAAGTACACTGCAAGGAACAAATTTATGCTGAAATTTGTCTGACTGTGATACCGATTGTTTCTCGGTTCAAATCTTTGTGCCTGGCAGCAAATTTTGAGGGGTGCAAAAACTGCTGTCTGCCTTTGTTTATTTGCAGTTCACATTTTATGTTTTGTTTAAAAGTGGCACAACAGGACAGCAAGGAAGAAGCTACTCTGTTTACTTCATGCCAGGTCAGGTAGACCCTCTAGAGGGGGTCTACCCCGCAAGTAACTAAGCATGCTAAGGTGAGAGAAACTTCCCTGTTGGCAGACAGAAGGCGGCCGAGGGCAAGACTAGTAGTTTCTCTGAGTAGACCAGGGAACTTGCTTGTAAGCAGAGCAAACCCAGAGTTAAGAGAAGACAGAAAGACTTTTCCAGGGCCCCAGATAGGGCCGTATATAGTTTGCTGCAACCAAAGAAGTTAGAGAAAGTTGTTGAACTACAAAGTCAGACCAGAGGGAAAAAAAATACACTCTACCAGGAGTGAGCAGAGCAGAGCAGAGAAGGAATTGGTTTTCAAAACTTTTGTTTTAAACTTTTCCACTCAACAGATGCAATCTGTCTTTAGTGTAAGATATTTCACCATTGAAGTTCAGATGCCTGTGTTTGATATCTTTTAATATACTTACTTTAAGCTAAAGCTGGAACAGACTTCTGGCTATTGCCAAAGAAGTCTTACATCAAGATACCGGACAACTGAATATTCAGCAAGCAAGACAAATATAACCTGTCTTCTAACAGATGAGCTTTGCTGAGTGCATATACAGATATGGAAAACTGAGCAGTGGTGCATCATCTTGCTAACGGAATCTCACCAGTCCATGTCTTGGGCTCTTCAGAGGGCCATGAAGAATCAGTTCCTTCAAGTCCAAAGCGTTAAGAAGTTCAAAGTGACCATTGGACTTCTGTTCTTGTCATCTTTTGTAGTTTTGGTTGTTCTTTATACAAATCTGGCATCACCTCCACTGACATCACTTGTCATGCTCTAGCTGCAGCTTCCATACACTAAGGTCTTTATGCACTTGCACCTCTGAATTAAGATGTGTGCCTTTATTTCAAAATTTCACCTTAAGGTATATTAAAAATGCATTTAATGGAGATTCTAAAAAAATAAATAATCTCTCACTGAACAAAATGGGTAAATCAAATCATATATATGCAGGTTTTTTTAAATAATTTTACGTGTGCTGATTAAGTCCCAGACTTTTATGTTTTTGCTAGTAGGTGCAACTGATTACTTCAGACTCCACTTCTTGACTCCATCAGTCTGTGGCAAAACTTATTTTAGGGTGCCAAAATTATGCACCTGCATAGAAAATAGAAAAGTTAACCCACTAAATATTTCTTAGAATTTACTGGGCTATAACCCAAATAGCAATTACAAGATGACAAATGTGACTATAGGCAGGGCTGAAATTCAAAGTAAGTAATGAGATTTTGAACACCATGATTCCCTTGGATCCCTAACACTTCCACCAGTTGCAAAATGATGTAGCTACTACATTTGTAAGTGAATAGAGCAATTTGTATTCAGAACTAGTTTAACTTGTAATACTGATTCATCAAAAATAGAAATCCTCTGAAAGCTTAAACATTGACTGGTCTATGAATCTGTATGGATTATAATATTTAAAGAATTTCATTCTATGTAATGGAATAAGATGAAGTAAAAGAGTTTGCCATTTTCAGGCACTTTAATAATACTGCTGTCGTGGTTTAACCCCAGCAGGCAACTAAGCACCACGCAGCTGCTCGCTCACTCCTCCCACCCAGTGGGATGGGGGAAAGAATCGAAAAAAAAGTAAAACTCATGAGTTGAGATAAAGACAGTTTAATAGGACAGAAAGGAAGAAAAAAAAAAAAGTAAAATGACTAGTAATAATACTAAAAGAATTAGAATATACAAAACAAGTGATGCACAATGCAATTGCTCACCACTCACTGACTGATGCCCAGTTAGTTCCCAAGCAGCGATCTGCTCCTCCCAGCCAACTGCCCCCAGTTTACACTGAACATGACATCATATGATATGAAATACTCCTTTGGCCAGTTTGGGTCAGCTGTCCTGGCTGTGTCCCCTCCCAACTTCTTGTGCCCCTCCAGCCTTCTTGCTGGCTGGGCATAAGAAACTGAAAAATCCTTGACTTTTAGTATAAACACTACTTAGCAACAACTAAAAACATCAGTGTGTTATCAACATTATTCTCATACTAAATCCAAAACATAACACTATACCAGCTACTAGGAAGAAAATTAACTCTATCCCAGCTGAAACTAGTACACCGGCTTACTGTTTATCTATTATTTTTGTCCACATAGCACCTGTAGGATGAGATTGTACTCAGAACAATTAAAACAGCCTGGAATAGGATACCAAATCTCTCTGTTAATAAGCAATTCTTAATTTCTTCTCCAGCAAATGTCTGACAAAGTAGAGCAAAATATAAAACAACCCAACTTATTGAAGAGTTCTTCTGCAAAGGGGCTTTAGCCAGGTTTCATTTATTTTTTCAGCCATGTTTCTTCTCATCTGAAAGCTGAAAATGTGCTCAATTCTGCAGCTGCAGTCACAATGGTAAATGCTTTTGTATAGGAAGATTCCTGCTCATTTGTAAGTGATGCATAGCACATATGTAATTTAATTCTCTTTGGTGGATTGTTAAATGTTGAGATTGAACTCAAGAAATGTAGTCACAGAGGCACAAGCTTCATTTACCTAATAAAAAAATGCATGTCTTTTGATTTGCATCTTTGCTGTTTCCCATCAGACTATCTATCAGCTGTCCCTGTCCTCACTCCGAAATTCATGTCCGTTAGCCAGACTATGGCAGGCTGAGATGCTTACATGCTCTAGTCACAATCTTCAAGGCTACCTACAGATGCAGACTCCACAGGAGAAATGTTAAGAAGAATCTGACCCTCCTCTTTATCTATAGACCCAACAACTGTTGGACTGCCTAAAGCGTGGGAATTCAAATGGTCCCTGTGTGACACCATGACTTCTCTGACTCCCTCCTCCCATGCAGCAGTTACAGGAACCGGAGAAAACTTGAAGCATATCTTCATTACACAATCATCTGAGATGAGAGGGGTGTTACACTGTCCTTCTTTTATCCAACACCAGGACTACTTTATAGACATATTATTATGCATTGGCAAAACTCTAGCAGCACAGACATAGGTTCTATCATCTGCCAAACGACACGCTTTAATCCATATGGCTTATTCTAGCCACAGAGAAGAGAAACAAGCTATGCAGAGCCAGCATGGATACAGCCAAAATATGGATGAGAAAAATTTGCCAGACGTGCGATAATCACATCAGATGTGCAAGCATCACAAAAATCAGAAAATACACACTCTACAGCAGGAGATGTTAATGGGGAGTTGTAGACCTTTTAAACCCTTTGCTAAGTCTGCACAAGTAAAAAGTCAAATTTTGCCACAGCATTTTAACAAAGGGCTTTTTATGCCTTACCTACGTCAGTTAGGTGCCCCCTCTGTAGCTGTGTTAGCAGAGAGCTTTAGAAAACCGAATGTTGATTATGCAAAACTCCCAGAATAATGCAAAACTCCTTCAATAAAGACCATATTCAATCTTTAGCCAAAACATGGCTCATACTGTTTCCAGTGTTCCTATCCTCCCTCATGAATTATTTCAGAGATTTAAACTCTTGGATTTTATCATGAACCTTACGAAATTCATTGCTTTTACTCAGTCTTCAGTGCTGGATTCCCTCAAATGTCAGATCTTCCAAGGTAAAACATGAACACCTGAAACCTAATGGCTATGAAACCTGAGAGTTAATTTACCAGGGATGTGTAAGGGAATTTTTTTTTCCTCCTCCTCTTTTTTATTAAAAAAAAGAAGAAATATATGAGAGAAGAAATATAATGAATTTCATTTTAGGGACCAACATTACAGAAAGTATCTTTTCAACCAAATAAAATTGCATTATTACAAATTATTAATTTGATTGAACTTTCAAAAGAAATATTTCAATTGAGAAAAATCAAGTGCTTTGAAAGCATTCCCTCATCTTCTCCTGCCTCTCATTTGGAGAGGATGCTAAATGTGAGGAGCAAAGGACAAGAACTTAAGAAGATAAAACTGCAGGAGATGATTACCTGATCCTTTAAGGTTAGTCCTTAAAAAGAAAACCTCAACTTTCACTGAAATTTCTCATTCAAAACGCAGAAAATAAATTTCATTAAAATGTATGATTCCATCCTCCCCCAAACATTTGTGTCAATTTATCTGATATGTCCTTTGAGAGTTTTAGTAGAAAAAGAAAGGAAAAAAAACCCACACTTTTTTTTTGTCAACCAGCTATACAACCATAGGAAACAGTGTCTTCAACATAAACAAGTATTACATTTCCCTTAGTGATGATATGTGAAGACAGGATGCAGCCTGCCTTTCAGATCACCAGCTGAGCTGATCAAGAGCACGTTTTTTTTCCTTTGGTATCCCTGCTGCTTGCTTTCTGTCCCATTCCCTGAAAATCTAACTGATGTAATGGGAACCCTTAGAAATGATCAGTTCTCTGAGCAGCAGGAGCAGCCCCTATAGGATCCCTTAGCCTTCTGGATGTATGGCTTTGAGCCCAGTTTCAAAAACCCAAGGTGTCAACATAAGCCAAACTTTCAGGATTTTGCAGTTCATCCAGCGCTCCTATGGCCTCATTAGACACTGTTCCCAAGTCCAAAAAGGCATTCTTCCTTAAAACAAACAAACAAACAAAAAACCCACCCAACAAAATAAAAAACAACCACTGTCTAATCTTAAGTATCACCTCAGTTCCTCGCAATGAATCTTTTTCAAGAGAAGATGGTATTTGCCCTGCTTGTATAGCATGCTTTATCCTAGTAGATTTCAACAGAGATTTGCAGGGAGACTTCTTCAATGAAAGCTCAGCAAATTCAGTAGTCCAAATGGGATATACTTTCCAATTAAGGATTAGCATACTTAACATGAGGTTGTCGATTTCAATTGGCATGACTCAAACTGAAATGTCAACCCACTTGCCATCTGGTTTATACATATCTAGTCTGGAAAGCAGCAAACAGCTGAAAGACTGCTACCATAGAAACAGTACACATACAGTAAGTGTTACCTAGAGATCTTTCAAATTCTTACAAAGTATTGTACCAGTAACCTTGTAGTTTGGGCTTGCTTCTTTGGACAGAGACAAGTTTGGAGAAGATTTAAGCTGAAATGCAATACATTCAGGCAACTAAGCTCTAGAAGAAAGAGTATGATTTTTCCAGGGCCTGAAATAAAAGCATTCTAACTAATGAGTCCAGCATTCTAACTAATGAGTCCAGAGGCAAAAAATTAGTACGTTAGTCAAATATTTTAATTTCTTACAAAGATTAAACAGGCCAAGAGAATCTGTTAGACTATTTTAAAGGGGGAAGTCAGCCTTCATTAAGCACTATTTCATATGCATTCCATTTAAATACAGTACAAGAATAATTCATGAGAAAGAATTGCCAATATTTCTATCAAGAAAGGACTTTTGTATCTGTTGCGATACATTGCATAGATCATAATGCACTAACCTGGGCCAAAACCTGTCATTAACTCATTTTGCTGAATAGGACTGGCTAAAGCCCCACTGTTGACCCATCCACATCGCAACATCCAGCTCCCAGAACGACCAATGCTTTGAAGAGATGTTAAGAATTAAGGGCCATCAAAGAAATTAAGATTGGAAAGTAAGGTTTGATATATTCTAGATACTGGGGAATGAAGAATAAGCAAAGCAGCTGGATGCCTTTCAGACTGACTTTATCCAAACTAAGTGCTCTGCTGTGCAGTACTAGAGCACAGAATGTGTGCACAGCTATTCCTACTGGCCTAGGGTGCTCTCCAGCATACACGAAGCATTGCTGCAGCTAAAAAAAAAGCAAGAAATTTTGGTTTTTTGAGAGAGAATTCCATTCATTGTTATCACAGGTCTCAAATTCTGAGATGACTCAACGTTCACCTTGTGATGACAAAATGTGGAGCTGGGGGCAATAAAAACAAAGAAATGTACATAAACAGAAAGGGTTCTTCAACCTTGAGTCAGAGTCTTCCAATCCACTCCTGACCCATTTACAAGCAAAATTCTGTTGCCAAAACTCCTATCCTATCTCCTGTCACAATATTACATGTAGTCACACATTTTCCTGTTTCTTCTATTAGTTACTCCTTCCCTCTGTATTTAGGGATCACAGCAATCTTTCAACCATACAGCACTAAGAATCACATGCAATTAACCATGCCACTAGAAATTCTGTCAAATCATCACTTTTCAGACAGGCCCCATGCTGAAGAATTAAATGCAAAGCAGGCACTCCTTAGTCCCTGGCATACTACTTCTTTCTGGCAATACAGTTCTTGTTTCTTTTTTTGACTTGATATTATCAACAGCCTGGGAATAATATTTTAAGTTCAGTGTTGGAGGGTTAAAGTTTGATCTGAGCTCTACCATTTGAAAGTTTTAGTCCTTGATGACTTGAATTCATGTCTCATTAATGTCACTTTTTGTGGATTAGTGTGATCAGTATAAGGACTGAATCGGAAGTTGTTTTCTTTGGTTCAAGAATTTTACCAGTATGTCTAGAAAAAAAAGGATGTCAGATGTATGGGAAGAAGAAAAATTAACATTTACATTTAAATGTTAGGAACTCCAACATTATAGTGAGACTATTCCCAAACAAATAACATTATGTTTTATGTTGTAGTAAAGATACTAGTAAATTAGAACATGTTATTTTAAAAGATACCACTGTCCCCAAAGTCTCTACTTTTTTCCCAAGTTTAAGATGTTAATGAACTATGCAAGTAATTTTATGGATTGAAGGCTTCACTGGGATTCAAACAGAGAACAGATTAGCAGTGACAGAAGACAGATGTTACAGAGAGAAATCCAGTAGCCATAATTAAGACAGGATCATGTCCTGGAAATAAAATTCACAGCTAACATTGGAAAGAATAGACAGAAATTGGAAGCACATTTTTTCCTTGATAGGAGACTGTTAAGTGTTAACTAACAAAAAAAATTAATACCTAAATTTTTTTATTCTACTGAACTGCACAGAACTCCACTGAAGTCAATGGAAATCCATCACAAAGACCTCAGTCCTGCATTATTAGAGTCAGCTGAAGTTAGGTTTTCAAGCAGGTGCAAGATCAGTCTGCAGGAGATCACAGGATGTATAAGAGAGAGAGAAGTTGTTGGCTAAGACCAGAGAAGACAGTCTGGTCCCTTAGCACTGGAAGTCAGAAACCAAATGCCTGAGCTTTCTAAAATAAAATCCAAAGAACTTCTAAAAACTTGAAACACCTATTTTTCTTAGCTAAAACCTGCAATGAACTAGCATTCACAAACATTCTCAGAAAATTCCAGATAACATGCACCAGCAGCATTGTTTCTCTCAAGTCAGCATGCTCAAACTGTATTTAACCAGACAGGTGTGCAAACTCCAGAATTAAAAACCTGACAGTGATATTTTGAACTTAGGAGAGTAACATAAAAGTCATAGCCAGAGGAAAACTCAGTTTATCTGGAGAAGTTCTTCAGTCCTCCCAGGTCCGAAGTCTCACAAATTATCTATTTTTTCAAGACTCCAGTTTTTATTGAAGATATTTTTATTATTATTGACACAAAGCCAGATCTAATAGGCAGATGAGGAAGTAAACCCTTTTGTCTTTTCCAGTTGTTTCTCGCCCTTCGGCCACAAGATAGCAGTGTTTTCCAATTCTTGATGTTTGGAAACATTCTTCAGCAAAGCCAAAGCAATTCCCATTTGGGAACTGCTGGATTCTTCAGAGGGAAAGGATATGGAAAGTGATGCTAATCATACAATCCCTGCCTTCCTGTACTCCCCCAAATATGTTTTGTATCTGTCATAGCAGGAGTTTATCATAATTCATTGCAGCAGAGAAGCAGTTAAAAAGGAAAACCTTGCAGTAAATACTACAAAAGTAACTTCAGAGAAATACGCTCACTGTGAGAAATACTTCTGTCCTCTCCCATGTTCCTTCTGCTCTTTTTCAGTCTTATGTTCATGATTTCCCTGAAAAGTTCAGTCACAAAAGCTGGTTCAACAAAAAGTATTGAAATAAAAGCACCAGAAAGGTTTTACTGTAACTGAGAGGTCAAATTTATCAGTAAATAGCCCATGTGCATTTCTAGTACAGGCACTGACTCAGGAAAGTAAGAGGGTGATCTCTCTCTCTTTTCCACTCTCTGTTTGGTTTGGGTTTTGGTTTTGTTTTTTAAGTATTTATGTTCACTCACAGAGAAGTTAAAGATTTCTTTAGGGCTAGAAAAAAAACCCGTTTAATAGACACCTTTCAAATGCCTAGAAGCATCATATACATACTACTGTATGTGCCCACTGGGCATTTATTCTGCTCAGTTCTTAGGAACCTAAATACACAACTCCTTCCCATGTTAGGGTTGCGCTTTGGAGAGGCTGGTTACAACAACAGCAGAGGTAGTCATACTGCCTAACTTGAGGCACAGACTCTCAAGAACCAATCTGATATTTAATAAAGACAGACAGTTCCAAAGAGAAAAATCCGAGCATACGCTTTAGGTTCACATTCCAGATCACCCTACAGGGAAGTATCTCTTACTCTTCTTCCATTCACTATAAAAAAAACCCCGGTTATCTGACTGAGGCTAAGTGCATAAGCAGCATAAACTCTTTCCTCCTCTTAGATCAAGACTGAAGAGCTTCAGTAATTGTGTATGAATTTCTGGAAATCTTCTAACAGCTCTAGAGACCTGATTCTCAGGAGCAAGAAGTGCTTACAGCTGCCATACCAAATGTCCATCCAAAGATGTCCGTTAACTCTGGAACTAGAAGCCGCAAAGCCCCTTCAATGGGCTTCCTCAGCATTTCCTTTTCAGGCCGTTCCCTTTGCATAAATTATTAAATGCTTTCCAGACCAGGGACTGGAACCCAGGTGTCTTAACCCACAGGCTAAAATGTTATTCACATCTCACACTGTCTGCTTTAATGAACATTGAAGTATTGTGTGCAAAGTGGAAAAGTACCACACAGGAGAGACTTGAGGAGATACACCGTTGACACCCTGTAGCCCAGTGACTATAACACTTACATGAGAAAGTACATTCAAATTCACTTTCAGTTTATGCCTACTTTCTCAAACTCATGGAGATGCTAAATAGGAATAACCAATATAACCTGTGTTAACTGGCCTTTAATTTTCTTTGTTTTTCTTACAAGTTTCTCTAACAAAATATTACATTTTGGCAAATATAACATTTGACACAAAAGGAGATTCTAGCCTATTTATTTAAATGTGAAGAAGCATGCACCACAGAGCATAAATGTGTTTTTGTTAGTCATGACCACTCAAATAAACAAACAGAAACGGTCTGATTTAAATAAAATCATTTCAGAGAAAATCTTCACATCTTTAATGATCTGTACAGAATAATTTCCTTATATTTTCCTGATATATATATTACTATAAGATATAAAGAAATTAAGATGTAGTGAAGCAAATACATATTAGAACTACATATTAAATAAAACCTTACTAAATATGGAAAAAAACCCCACACAGTGAAAGAATGATTTCTACTCATTCCAAAACTGAAGTCAGGCTGAAAGAAGAAAGGAGAGCTCAGATTTTCATTTGTAATGTTTATACATTGCTAAGGAAACCATATACAACAATCTAAAAGTACAACATTTCCAAGATCAAATTTATGATTATACAAATATATGTAAATATTTTGATACTTACAAAACATTCTAAAATACTACTTTCTGTATTTACATCAGTTTAATCCAGTGGATAGTTTCAATTTACAACAAAGAAATCCATTCATTGTGTAACCACAGAAAAAAAGTAACATTTCACAGACCTTTTCTTTCACATTTCTAGTTTAAGAGTCTTTTATTACATATCTGAAGACTTAAACTGTTAGTTGATCCTATTCTGCATTTGGAGAGGAAAAAGGCAGCACATGGAGAGTTAATCCTTTCTCCATCTGAGACACAAGTGACTGCATAATTAGTTACACCCATGCTTTCACTTGTGCATGTGATTGGAAACAACTGGCTCTCCCATTTCACCAATGAAAAGCTTCCACATTAATTTATAATGCAAACAAGTATGTGTGAGAGTGAAAAAGAGTGGGTGAGAGCATGATCATTCATTCCTCCATGCTGGATTTGTTACACATGCAGTCGTTAATAGATCTTTGCTATTTGTTCTCCCTTATTTTAGTGGGCATTCTTTACATTAAAATATATTTTAGGATTTGATTACTTTAATTTTACATCACAGCTTACAATTTTTAAGTTTAGGTTAACAAAAAAAAAAAATTGCCATTCAGAAATCTACTCAGGCTGTCATTTTTTGCCAAACATTTTCTGTTGTGATTCCAAGCAGTTCCTAACAGCAAGCTAAAGACAGAACTAAGTGTAAGTCAACTACTGTAAACAACAGCTTAATAATATTTTGAAGATGCAGTTTTTTAAGTTAGCAGCACAACGGCTTTTAAGCAGTTGCTGTCTTGAAACAGTTTCTTTGAAACAAGTGCAAAATGCCGTACCTGGGAAAGTCACAAGCACAAAAGCAGCAAGAGACTTCAGGGAAGAAGCAAACAATAAATGTTCTTTAGGTTCTTGCCATACAATAGTTGTTCATTTTTTATAGTTATTTATTATTGTGTAAATGTCAGCTCTTTGGGAAGGACTGCAACTACCACAATAAAGCTAGATCTGTCATGGGGTACCATTATCCATTCTTAACAAACAACTGCTAAGCAAACTAAGCATGAACTCCCTCTCCACAGTTATACCAATCAAACTGACAGCAGATAGGTACGAGAAATTCTGCCTCTCTGTCTGCAGGGAAAGAGAACAGGTACTAATTTCCAAGTATCCCTTTACCTGATTTTTATCAGCAGTTATGGAATATTTAAAGGTATTCTTTGTTCTTCAAAAGTCACAAATTGTCACTGATCCCTGTACAGACTTTCTCTGACTCTGATGACAATGCTTTACAGAGAAAGATGATACTATATATTTTTAATTACTGCCATGCCACTTTTGCTTTTTGTTGCTTCTTAAAGGCCAATTGCAGAGTATGCAGGAACCTTTTTTTTCCTACTGGTTCATTTTCTTTCCAATATCCTTTTAGTGTATTTCCATAAAACACTTCAAATCACATTCACTTTTTCTCTTCCACTTCTTTATATCTAAAAGTTGTCGGTGGTAAGTTATTATTACCTGATTCTCTGCTCTGGGTTCAGATATTAAGCAGTTCGCCATAAAACAATTTACTTTCTCTTTTGGCATTGTACGTTCTGCTACTATTCTTTCACAAAAAGGTTTGCCTCCAACAAAATGCAGAAATCCTTCTCCTTTCCATTTCACAATGGGCAACCTTGGTATGATCCTATCACTGAGTGTTACACATTACAATCCTAACCATCTAACTCTCTCATCTTCTAGAGACTTGAGGCTCTTTGCTAAACATTATGGTTTCACCCCTGGGCTCAGGCCCCTTAAAGCTAGGCATGGTAAGACTGAAGCAGTAATTCTATAATGGAGGAGCTGTGGCTGCATTTTGAGATTATGGATTTCCCACCATAACACATCTATGTTGTGCCAGTACAGCTGTTTGTAGAGCTGCTCTCCAAGTCAAAAAATTGGATTAATCCACGCATATATATATATTTATACATAGATATATATAGATACCCATGCATATACACACACTGATATGATGGAGAGAGGCAGGTCTTCCTTAAAACAGCATTCCTTCCAAAGCTCTCATATCCCAAATAATGGAACTACAGCCTGATCATCACTACATCTTAAATCATTTAGGACCTGGATCTAACATTCAGGACACCAGACCTGTGGAGTCTTTGAAGCACAGTCTGGAGAACACCTACCCCAGATTTTGACTGAAGTTTAGTGTCTCAGAACTCTATGTTCAGAAATACACATCTATGTATCATCTTATCTAAGAAATACTTCTTAGACAAATTAGACCTATTCCCATCCCTATTGAGCCAATATATATTCAAAATAATTCCACTGGGAAAGGGCTAATCTTGCGAATTTTTGCAAGTGTTTAATTTATTTCTGAGAGCAGTCCCATTGGAATCAATGGGAGTATTCATAGTAAAGTTAAATGCATGCAAAAAGTGCTTTACTCTGGAAAAATGGCATTCCAAAGCAGTTTTTAAACCATTTTGCTTAATTCATGTTTAATCAGAGTGCTGTGGTTAAACTGTTTCTGTGATTTTTCTAATAACTGCATGCATGGACAAGGCCTGTATTTTGTAACTTTTGATGTGTAATGCTCTGCTGCCACACAATGGGGAAGCTTTCTGCAAGCATGTGGTCCAGCTGCTCAAAACACTTTTCCTGGGCTAGTTGTGCTATTCTGTTGTATTCCATTACTTAATACGGGCTCAGCCCAACTCATTTCTGTCAATATTAAAAGCCCAAAGAGATCCAGAGAAATTATATGCATTTGAGCAGGCAAATCACTGTGCCTCATGGAAGCCTCTTCCTAGAGGAAAAGCTGTGATTCCCAAGGAAAACTATAATAGTTAATGCCACTAAAAATATTTCTTCCTTTTTCTTTTTAAGAAAACATCACAGAGAAAAAATAATGACCTTTCAAATATGTTTATTTACTCAAGAAATACTTTACAGCTCCCTCCATTATCAACAAATGCAGAACTATTTTTGTCAGCCTGAGTTTATTGACAGTTTAAGACTCACACCAATAACACTGTGAGCCACAAATTTGAAATAATGTTCTTTTTCCTTTTTGTCCTTTGAAAAGTATGTTTTCAGAAAGCTTTCTTTTAAGTCAAGTGACAGAAGTAAAAAGCAGTCTAGTGGTAATTTCATGCCACTTTTAAGAGAAAAATATTTTAGGAACTAGAGGGTTGTCTGCAGGATGTGACATGCCAAGATCAGCCAGCACAGAGCCTGCTCCTGCCCTGATCTGAGGAGGCCCCAGGAAAACGTTTTGCCAGCGGCAGGACCTGCGCTGGCAGGACAACCTGCGCCTGGCTGCTCCTGCATGGGCATGAGGAGCACCTTGGAGAAGTGGCTGGTAGGACTGTACATGTATTTATCTGCAGATTCATGAATCAGCTGTAAGTCAAATGCCACAGGGACAACTCCTGGTGCTGAGAGGAAGAACTTCCTCTACCACAGGAATAAGGTTCAGAGGAAATGTTAGATTTCAGTGGTCTGCTTCTTCCTGCAAGGTAGCTTAGCCATGTTCCACCAGTTTTAATCAAAGTGTCTTAGCAGCAGCAGCATCACCAGTTGATGGCAGATGGTTACTTTGCACGTGGATGGTTGCTGAGGCTGAAGTCTAGCACTAGAAGTCTAAAGCCCTGGGGACATTGTCTCTGCTCAGGCACACATACCAAAAAAAATACAAATCTCCAGACCTTTAAGTAGCAGTGTTGATCCAATAAATACTTTGCAGGAAAAAAAGAAATTAGTTTAATTCTTTGCATATCTTTTCAAATAATTGTCTTAATTTGCATTACATCTTGTAATCTTAAAAAGGACAAAATATCCCTTGTGAAAAGTTGGTCTCAGCTTTGCAGAACTTTTGTCCTCTTCCACTGTTCCCCACATATCTTCCTATTATTCGAATGATATTAAGGTGGTGAAGTGGTATTTAATGTGCAATAATATAAGTACATATCTTTTTCCTCTCTCTGTTATGAAAGTTTAAAAAATAATCAAATAACAGTTCTCAGTTTTTGTAGTTGTTCTGTATTTCTCTTGCAGTTTATACTGGAAAAGGATAGAATAAAAAAACTGAATAAAAATACTCAAGATAACAAAAATCTTTGCTTCATTAATATTCTGAATTTCTCTTTCCACAGCTGCAACTAGAATTTTTTAATCCCAGAGAGCTATTTCAGTACAAAGTGCAGTAATTAGCCCATAAATGATCAGAAACAGATCTGTGCCTGGTGTTTTAGCCTTTAAAATAGTGGGGAAGTGAGGTTTTTAAATACCATTTTTGCAAGCCTGCTGAGGAAAGATTTTTTGCTTATTTTTAAGGGCAAATTTCCCTTACAGTGTGGTTTGTCTATTTATGTTATTTTAAAAAGTTCAGGGGAATGGTAATGTGTGAAATAATCCTTACTAGGAAAGCAATTCCACTAAAATGTATATTTAAATTAGATCTGTTTACTATCTTTTACTCCCCTTCAATTGAAACCAGACCCTCAACCCAGCTCCACTGTAATTCGAATTAAAAACAATTTAAAATAACCTTTCTATATACTGAAGAATACTTCAAATGAGACACGCACACAAAGTATGTTAAAAGAAAAATAAAGCTGCGGCATTGAGCAAACAACTAGAAATTCCAGAATTAGATTAATCTGAAAAATTCCTTCCACCTCCCTTTTGAATAGGCATTAAGATAGATTTTTAATTACTTGATCACATATTATTTCTCCCTAGTCCCAACACCTTCCTCAGCACACCATGCTGTGGGGACCAGAAGAGCGCATCACTGTGTTTCTTTTCCCCAAACTGTTCCAGTCTCTGGTCCCACCCTGGCAGCTAATTGATTCTCTCGCTGCTCTCATTACAGACTCTCCTTCCAGTCTCGCTAAGCTTCTTGCCCTCATCGCCTTCTCCCATGAGGTTTTTTGTCTCAAATAATAGATAAAAATCCAGCAGCTACTCTGAACTGCTTGACAGCAGAATGAGACAGAAAGCTCCTAATTCCAATGTCTGGCCTCAGCTGACCATGCAGGATCATAGCTTGATCCAATTTTGCAGTTTGACCGGGTTGCCAAGGTGTCAAGGTGAGTTTTGGTTGTGTCCATAGACAATCTGCTCCAGTGTTTGAACCAGCTCAATGAGACAGGTTTTTTCTTCATATCTAATTAGAATTTTCCATGCTACAACTTATGTCCATTAGCTTCTTCCTTTTCTTTTTGCTGAAGTGGTCCCTAACTTGATTTTCCTCTAGCATGGGTACTACTTCACTCCCCCAGCATCTGTCAGTCTGCCACAGGGACATAGAAGGCCTGAAAGCTGACTTTACTTGTAAAAATCAATGCCAGAAAACATGGAGTACTTCAGCTTTTTTCATGTCCTTTTTCACAAGGGTCCCCCATTTCCCTTGGTCTTCCACTTGTTGCTGCTGTACTGTGGTGGGTTGACCTTGGCTGGATGCCAGGTGCCCACCAAGGCACTCTATCACTCCCCCTCCTCAACTGGACAGGGGAGAAAAATACGGCAACAGGCTTGTGGGTCGAGATAAGGACAGGGAGATCACTCAGCAACTACTATCACAGGCAAAACAGACTCAAGTCAGGGAAATTAATTTAATTTATTAACAATCAGAAGTCAGAGTAAGGTAATGAGAAATAAAACCAAATCTTAAAAACACCTTCCCCTCACCCCTCCCTTCTTCCCAGGCTCAACTTCATTGCTGATTTCTCTACCTCCTCCCCCTCCCCGAGCGGCACAGGAAGACGGGAATGGGGGTTTGGGTCAGTTCATCACACATTGTCTCTGCCGCTCCTTCTTCTTCACTGTCTTCCCCTGCTCCAGCATGGGATCCCTCCCACAGGAGACAGTTCTCCATGAAATTCTCCAATCTGGGTCCTTCCCACGGGCTGCAGTTCTTCACAAACTGCTCCAGCATGGGTCCCTTCCATGGGGTGCAGTCCTTCAGGAACAGACTGCTCCAGGATGAGTCTCCCATGGGGTCAGAAGTCCTGCCAGCAAACCTGCTCCAGCATGGGCTCCTCTCTCCATGGGTCCACAGGTCCTGCCAGGAGCCTGCTCCAGCGCGGGCTTCCCATGGGGTCACAGCCTCCTTCGGGCATCCACCTGCTCCAGCGTGGGGTCCTCCACGGGCTGCAGGTGGATATCTGCTCCACCGTGGACCTCCATGGGCTGCAGGGGGACAGCCTGCCTCACCATGGCCTTCCCCACAGGCTGCAGGGGAATCTCTGCTCCAGCACCTGGAGCACCTCCTCCCCCTGCTCCTTCACTGACCTTGGTGTCTGCGGAGTTGTTCCTCTCACATACCCTCACTTCACTCTCTGGCTGCAATTGCTGTTGCGCAGTAACATTTTCCCCTTCTTAAATATGTTATCCCAGAGGCGCTACCACTGTTGCTGATGGGCTCAGCTTTGGTCAGCGGCGGGTCCATCTTGGAGCCGACTGGCACTGCCTCTATCGGACATGAGGGCAGCCTCTAGCAGCTTCTCACAGAAGACACCCCTGTAGCCAACCCCCTGTAGGGGGGGGCACTACCAAAACCTTGCCACGCAAACCCAATACATGTACCTACAGAAGCCTGTCTTGTTACTGTCCTCATCCCTCACCAATTTCACTTCCATCTGAGCTTTGGCTTTTGCAATTCATCCCTGTGTTTCCAGGCAATATATTTCTTCTGGGAGCCTATAGCCTATTCCATCTTTCTTTCTGAGTTTAAGCTTAATCAGGAGTCTCCTATTCAGCCAGGCTGAGGTGTTGCTTACTTCCTGCACATTGCAATGCAGTCTTGTGCTTTGAAGTGCTTGTGGTTTTCCTTGAAGATCAGCCAGCTATCCTGGACCCCAGTAGTTACCTTCCCCCTGACTCCCCCTAGGCAATGAGATCATGTCTTATAGTTTCCAGAACAAGCCAAAGTCTTGTTTCCTACAGCCCAGAGTCATTATACAGCTGTTCACCTTCCTCACTTCCCTCATGACCTTAAACTTTATCATCTCATGACAGCCCAGACTGCTGTCAGTCATCACATCCCTGATTAGTTCTTCTGATTCACGAGTAACAGGTCTGTCAGAGTGCCTCCCCTATTCAGCTTGTCCGCCAACATCATCAAAAATTGTCCTCAAAGCACCCCAGAAATCTCCTGGATTGCTTGCGCCTTGCAGTGTTACTTTTCCAGTAGGTGTCAGGATGGCTGAAGTCCCTTATAAAAACTAGGGCTTCTTCCAGTCCTTTAAACAAAGTTTCACCCACCTTCTCTTGATTTGGTATCTGTAGAAGATGACCAGCATGATATCCTCCTCGTTCATCTCTGCTCTGATCCTGACACATAAACTCTTGACCAGCCTTTCCATAGAAAAGTTCTGTGCATTCAGGCCCCTCCTTTACAAAATTGGTAACCCTCCTGTCCTTCTAGGGTGGATGAATGGGGAGATTGGAAGGGGAGATGTGGAGAACGACATCTCCTTCCTAAAGAGCCTGTATCCATCCACTGCAGTGCTCCAGTGGGCTATCTCACCACATCTCTGTCATCCCAGTGAGGTCACAGTTCCGCACATCAGCATCTCATTCCTCCTGCTTGTTTCCCATGCTGCATGCTTTCATGTACACACACTTGGGATGGGCCTCCAGTCACACTGCTTTCTCAGGAGAACTGGGAGAGCCTCCCACTCATGCTATCCCCCACTCAGTTCTCTCTATCCTTTTCCCCACTTCTCTTCAGATTTTAGTCTCCATTCCCTAGCAAGCCTAGTTAAAAGTTGTCCTCACTAGGTTAACAAGCCTGCCGGCAAAGGCGCTTTTGCACCTCTTTGTCAAATGGATCCCTTCTCTCCCCAGCAGTCCTCATTCCTACATGCAACACCAGCTGTACAGCAAGATATTTACTCACAGGATGTGTTTGCTCCTGCTCAGACAAGCCTTTCCTCTTGACACTCAGAATCAAGGAGAACATCACCTAGACTGTTATTACCCTTGCCCTGCTCAAGGTTTCCTTTGTCAGTGTCATTGGTGCCCACATGGCTGAGCAGCAAAGGACAATAACTCCAAGGGATGGAGAAAGTTCAGCAGTCTCTCTGCAACATCCCAGACCTGGACCCCAGGCAAGCAGCAGATTTTCTAAAACAGCAAGTCCTGGGCATTTCGATCCCCTGCAGAAGGGTACCTCTGGTCATCATCACCCATTGCTTCCTCTCAGTGGCAGTGGTTCTGAGCCACAGCTTGGGCTCAGATGCCTCCTGTGACAAAGTGAGCGGCTCCACAATGAAATACAAGCCAGGAGCTACAGGTGACTGCAAGGCAGACATGGACAGAGACAAGGGGCACAGCCCTACAGACCCAAACAACAAAACCAGAGCACATCTGATGAGAGTAACCAGGTTCAAGCCACAGTTCAGTGAAGTTTGCAATGACAAGGCAAATCCAAGGTCAAGACAGAAAGTGAAAGCAGAGTCAGAAAGGTACAGGAGTGGGCAAACAATGTAGCTCAGGCAAGGACTAAAGGCAAAGGCCTGAGCTTAATGGCATCCCCCGGACCAAAAGGCAGAGTACATGTGTCAAGGCTACAGATGAGGCTGGCCAGGGCAATTATAGCCTGTTGTTATACTCAGGGCCCTGACAAGAAGACACCAGAGTGACATTTTAGTTTTAAAAATCCCCAATATTATAGGAATTTCATGCCAATGGAAAGTTTTTGAAAGGAAGCCCTGGAGACAGGATTCCTCTGCCCACAAAAAGGAAATCCCAAAATACAGCAATTGCAGCTGCCAGAACAGTGTCAAAGTTCTGATCATGACTGGCAGGTGTGAATTGTGACCTCCTCTTTTTCTTTTTCCCTTTCTTCCTCCTGAAAAAGTGAACTTACATTGAAACCCTTCTGTGTTTCTACTCAGAGTGCTGACTGGAGCCCATTTTTTTATCTACAGGTCTACGATGGCAAACTAATTTTACATAGGCTATCACACAGTCATCTAAAATACTGAAATTGTTGAAAACAAGTGCCAGCTAGTGTCAACCTGTGCTGGGTTTCACTTGATGGTTAGGAGATTAAAATCACCATAGACTCCAGCTTCTGTATCTTGCCTTTTACAGAGAGGTACCCACCAACTCACGGTGCAGCGGTAGGTGACTGCAAACAAAGAAGGCTAGAATAATCCAGGAGTCATGTCTAAAGCAAAGTTAATCAGCCTTTCTTGTTCTCTGGGAAAGTACAAGCTTTGTAAACAGCCCTGATTTCACCTTATTGAAGATTTCCCCATGTTGGACAATCAAACTGTTATAACCATCCTGTACACTACTGTGTAGAAGCTGGTTTAAAGCTGCTATACGCATTAGCCAATACACAGACTTCCTACATCCAGGAAGTCTCTCGCTGGTTTTCTTGAAGCAGTACGAGCAATGACAGCATGTCATAGTCTGACAGGGACCTCATTCTCAGTCATTAACCAAAAGAAGATTTGTTTCTTAATGCATTTGCAGGAATTTGATGGAATAATTAGATATTTAAGCAAAATTATTTCAATAATATAACTATATATTGTAATAGCAAATTAAAGAAATACCATACCATAACTAAAAGATCATGTGCTGCTTTAACAGCAGGCTTAAAAGCCATAGCATGGAGATGGTTTTAAGACCACCCCTTTTTTTGTTACCAATAAAATAAGCAAGGCAAAAACTACTTTTAGGCAATCGTGTCTGTAGATTTAGAGCATATCCCTCTATTACATGCTTTTCCTCAAGTCTTAAAGTGCAGATAAAGTTTCAAAGAACAAACAATTCACACAGATATTAAGTGTCAATCAAAGACCCAAATCAACACATTAAGCTTATTATTTGAACTACAGATCTATGAAGGCTACTGTTGATCTGTGAGGATAACTTCAGGTGACAGAATTCTGCTAAGAGTCTTGTACTACAAAAATTGCTTTGCTCCTCAGCCAAGTAAGTTCAAGAAGAAATAAAGCCTTTCTCATTCACTCTAAGGTAGAGAATAATCATTTCCCATGAAGGATTCGTAGTGCCTCTAGTAATTCTTCAATCATCTAAGAGAAATCTAATAGAGGAAAAGGTCTTTTGAAAGAAAATTCAAAGATCAGAAGTTACATTATTCCAATCACCCAACTTATTAAATGAGAGGAGTTGAAACCTTTCCTAACCACACTTGGTTTTTTGTAAATACTATAATAAAAATGTGAAGAGCTTTTTCTCAGATGCTCTACTGAAAAAAAATAGTGAAGAGTCCCACTAAGTCCCTCCATTAAGGAGAAGATAACAAAATCAAAATTTTTTCAGTTTTTCTGAAGAGAAAAGGTTGAATCAAGCACTGAACTAAAACTGAAAGAGTCAAAACTATTTGGCCTGATCATGATTTGCTCTGCCTGTAGTATAATGAGGAGCTGCAATCCATCTGTGCATTGCCAGTTGTCACCCTTGAAGCAGTCACCATAGAAGGTATCACAGAAATACAAATACGCATGTTTGCTCATTTCCTTTCTAATTACATGGACAGACTTGAGTCCTGTTGATCTGGCAAGAATGTTTGCATTTTAGGCTACATGTATGGCTGCCATGATCTTAAACCCAGCCACAATTAAAGAGATTTTCAGAGTATATGAGTAAACAGATTCTCAGAGTAAATGACAATCCAAAATTGGATTTACACACAGAAGAGCCCTTCCTGGTGAAGGCAAATAGATATTACCGCACGTGATATTGAAGGCAGCAAACAGTTGAGGTTGGTGGTGGGGATATTGCAAAAACAGTTGTCTTTTCTTAAGAAGTAATAAGTATAATCATTTGTGCCATATTGCTATAGAATGTAATGCCTTTAGCAGTTCTTATTACAAGGGCTATGGCCACACAACAGCAAAAATTGGTAAGACATAAAGTGGGCATTCAAGAAGGATCTTTATTGAGCTAAAATTGGCACTGAAAAACTAATGGTTTTGATTACAGCAGAGCAAAATAAAATATACACATGACAGAAATTACCTAAAGAATTCAAGCTTGCTCTTTAGCAAATTATTATGCCATAGCAACACCTGAAATGGATCCATCCAGATGGGTGGTCTTCATTAAGACTGGAACTAACCCCATTTTATAGGATCAACATAAGACCAGATAAATTTTGTAAGTGTTTAATAGCATTGAAGTGGTCTACAAGACCTTACATTAGCTCATTTTACGAACAGAAAATTAATTTCTTATCTTTCAGAACAAGTTAGCCTCCAGCATATCCAAAAATAGATCCCGGTTTTATACCTGTTTTTTCCAAATGTTGCCTCACTGATCACCAGGACAATAAATTATACCACTAACTTGTATCAAATCTCAAAAACTATGGCAAAAAAACCCACAACAACAACAACATTTCTCGGTGTTTTTCATTCAATATTAACTTTTGGAGACTTAAGTCACTAATGGACTCTGGTTACAGATCTATCTAATTTCATTTTTTAAATTAATAGTACCAAGGTCACCTGTCAGTACTGCCTGAAACTAGAACATTTCCTTTTTAACAACCGTACACTGTATATGATTCAGTGTGTTAAAGAAATTACTCTTTTGTCAATTATTAACTTACCTATTCTGTAGCATATGTTATCATCTGGCACAGGTCTATTTTTTCCGTTAATATTTCATTTCCTTTGAGATCTGTTCATTTCAGTTTGTTCTACAAGAAACTGAGTTAAAATGCAAGAGTTTGAAATGTCGTATGAAGGTAAAAATGTATGAACAACCGTTTGTGCACAGTTGCTATTACAGTTGCTTCCAGTATGAATTAAAGGTATTTTTATCTTCAAACTCCAAAGGAAAAACAGGAAAAACAATTCCTATCATTTAAGTAGTCATGCAGAGTATTTAGATTTTTTTCCACACTTCAAGTCTGACTTTGATGTATAAAATCAGAGAACTCCATTTGTTCCTACATCCATTTCAGCAACAACACTTTGGGCACTGAAATATTTTGAGAATGATTTTTCTGGGACTGTTTAGCAAGTCATTGCTCATGCACTTTGCAAGAGCTTCTCAGTGAAATAAATTACAAAAAAATAGTTTACACAGTAATGGAACAGTAAACCAAGTAAAACGTTCCCAAAAAACCCACGCATAATGTAAAATATTAAATAAACATAGCATTAGAAACTTAGTTATTGAAGCATATTTTGGCTTTTACTGATCTATGTTCTCCTTTTATGTCTTTTAGAAATGCTGGAACAGTTTGAATCACTTTCTTTTCAAGGTCAAGCTCAGATAAAGTGTGAACCCTCCCTAAGAGTATGTTGTAATATTTTCTTAGTTGTTTCACAAAGCTATCAGCTTCTGAGTTTCCTTCAATTTACACATTGCCACGTAGCCTTATTTCTTTGGGATGACATTAAAGCTATTCATGTTTGCAAAATCACAGATTTCTCATAAAATCTTTTGATATTTACCTGCTAAATGGCATTTCTGAAATTCAACCTGTTCAGTAGAAATTACTCTGAAAGATGTATTGAGCTAAATAAAGCACTTTTTGCCTAGTCCTACTGATCTTTTTTCCTAGGAAGTATGTCATAATTGGCCATATAGCATCACTCTGACAGGAAAATTTTAAAAGCTATATGTGACGCAGCAACAGAGCAAGGTAGTAGTGAAGGAAGAGCATACACTCATTATTTTTCCAGGTTGCGCCACAATATTCATAGCAACCACAGCAGGCCTGCTGATTCCACAGACGTTTGAGAAAAGAACATAAGTAGAGGGAGTGCAGAAGACATTATGCGTTGAACTGTCTTATTCTTTACTAGTTCAAATTAGATGTTTTGATGGTTACAGCTACACAGTGTATAGAGCTAGTGCTGCTTCATAAGGGCTTCCAATGGGAAGTGATTAGAAGTTGTGTCAAATCTAACTGTCCTCAGAGTTATCACAGGAAGAACTAGAACAATGCCAGGAAGAACACCAAGAAATTCTTATCAGTTACCTTCCACCTTTGATATGGCTTTCTATGTACTCTTATACAGTTATAAAAATTAAAATTAACGATCTCTGGCTCAGACAAATTATCAATTAATTAGACAATTCAACAACTCCTTTTGCCAAGAGAAAAGCAAAAAAGATATCGCCATATTTCCCTCTATCCCTCTTTCTCCTAAAAATATTTCTTCTCATGTGAGCCTGAGAACGTCACATGAGCCACCACAGTAGAAAGGCTCAAACCAGAAGGCATATGTGTAAATGCAGAACAGTGCATTGGTTGCAATGTCATTTTTGTTCTGAGATAATAAATATTAAACTATATTGCTTAAGTATTTTCATTTTCTCATCCTAACTGCTCCTGAATACCCAGTCTTTCTACCACTTCAAAATTAAGAAGGCTTGTAGTATACTTTATCCTTTCAGTTGTTATGATCAAGTGCTTTAAAATTAACTAAGCTGATAGTATAAGATTCATGATCCAAGTTTCAGTAAAGCTCAACAGCTTCAGTTCCATTAGCCTGCATGTGTCTCTGCAGCCGTTTAACAAGACTTCAATGTTTTCTGGGGAAAAAAAAAAAATTCAAAAGGAGCAAACAAATGGAATTGTGCAGTTTCTATGTGCATTCATTAAGTTCAAATTTCATACATAAATTTAATGCAGTTCAAGTGCTATTCCACTAGAAGTGATTTTATTTCTTCAAAAGTTGCACATTATCCAAGGATTATAGGTGCAATTCTTACCTTCCAAGTGTAAAATTTACAAAAGCAGGTATCAAACCCATGCATGCTGAAGAGTTTGAAGAATGTTCTTCTTAGGAACAGTAGCATCGAGGTCAAGCAAGGGTACCAGGGAAGACTGGCTTTCAAATTACATAAATTCTAGGCTGCTGTGAAATAAGTAAGTAGAGGACATCTTTCACAAAGTCAGCGTATGACCCTGATTGCTGACTGATTATCATAATATCCCCTATCCTGAAAGCTATCTCTATTCCAGAAGGCTTCCATCTATTCAAGAACACCTAATTTTAGAAGTTATTCATTATCCCCAGCTTCCACTGACGCCACTGCAAAGGTGGACCTTGGTTACCTTGCAAGGCAGTCAAGTTCAGCTGTCCCTCAAAGACATCCTCCATCTACTTTTGAGATGGGAAGCCCCAATTGACTCCCTAAACTATTTTGGACACAAGTTATCAGAAGCCGAATTGCAAAGTGATATTTTGCAAAGTTTATCATTATTGTCTCTTGTTTGGACTGATCCATACTGTAGTATTACATAAGCAATCAGCTTCACAGCTTTCACCCACCCACTTCTCTTACACTACCCACTTTAAGGCATGGTACAGCAGATACCAGTATATGGAGAGACTGCAGTCTTTCATCATTTTAAACTTGAATGCAGAACATGAATGACCTTTATGTCTCACACATAAGCTGCTTGTAACTGAAGACTTGCAATCCACTAGGTTGTACAGTTCACCTGAGTAATATTTTCATAATTATTTTTTTCAGAGCAACTGACATATGCAAATCAGCCTATTGCCTGTTATTCAGGTGAAAATTTCATACAGTCACTGAAGAGATCAAAAAACTGGGTTGTTTGCCTGGCCTTTTTTTTAGCATTTAAATGTGTGTAGACAACAGATTCTCCCCTACTCCAAGAACCAAGAACCTAGTCCTGTATCTGCTGTGGTATGATACTAGCTATATCTCAGCAAGTAGCAACTCTGTTATTATTATTTTTAAGGTTAAATGTATTCAAGTTGTATTTGTAAAGTGCTGAGAACCTGTAAAGTCACTTCAATACAGAGGTGCATCATCATTCCAGCAATGCACAAGCCCCAAGAAACTGAAGCGTGTGCATAGCTTTTAGTCCATGCAAAGTCCCACTGAAGTCCTAAGAAAAAAAGCTTCTGAAATCAAAGGGATTATCCAAGTGGTTAAAATGAAGCCTGTCAAAGCTAGGCACCCTGTGGAAACAGGTCCTGGAGCAAGGTACAGCCATTCATCCCATTCCCATTCATCATACTGCTTTCATTTCATGCAGTGTGGATGAAATGGAGTCCAGTGCTCCACTGACAGATAGACCTCACGTCCTACCACAGTCTTCATAGTCTAGTGCATAAGCCTCAGCACATATGTGTAATCTACAGTGATTCTCTGGCCCCAGTACAGAAATAGAGAGAACAAAAAGACCCTGGCCATAAATACTGTTAAAAGAAAAAATGAAGAGGCAATTATCTTATGCCAAGGATGAATTAGACTGTAAACTTGCTCTCCTGTGTTAAGCGTGGAAAACTATTACCAGTTTTGACTTTTCCCATCTGTTCTACTCCAAGCTTGCCGTAAGGCTGATATTCTGACAGCAATCTGAAGTACAGTTTTGCCAACTGTTTCTTTTTGAAAGTCCATGTTCCATATGTTCTTATTATGCTTCTTTTTATTGCCTTGAAATTACACAACTAGGAAGGAAAAAAGTTCAGTTTTGTACAATTATATTAAATATTTAAAAAAAAAAGTTTGTGCAAGAGATCATCAGAATATACTTCTCTCTCTCTTTTCCCATAAGTTACATCCTTGTCTTATCATAGTGTAGATACCTGTCACTTATAATGATTGTCTGTTGAACTTCATATACAGTATGTTTGATAGATATCACATACAGTCTCTACAAAAAATGAATGATTTAGAACAAGGTTTGCAGCAGAGTACAAGCACAGGTGGGGTTTATCTCCTCTCTTTCAAACGAGAGTTTTACATATGTATTGACTGTCAGAAGTTAAGAAGAAATATATCTATTGCTTATGCACAGAAAGTATTTCCACCAGCATTCCTAAAATATCATCACCTTCCAAGTAGTTGGTCTTTATCACAAGAGTTTAAAAAGCAAAAATCTTGAATTCTAACCTCATGATAACCTTGCAATCCTATCTAATAGAAAGCATGATCATAAAAAATGTGCAGCCCTGGAATCATTAATGTTAACACATTAATACTGATTTTATATCCACTGAGTTCTCATCAGCTCAGGGCAAATCTCTACAGTTATCATCTACAGCAGTATAAACTAGAAGTAACTGAATAAACCACTGGAGAAAACCACTGGAGTTTCATATCCATTTACAACAGTCTGACTGGCATGAGTCCCAAAAGAAGACAGTAATCAAAAATGAAACTATTGGAAGAGGGTTTTGGTGTGACAGGATACTGATTACAGCAGGCACAAGCCTAGCCTTATCAATAAAGGAAAGACTGTGGAAGTGGTATGTTTTATTTGTTCACCTGATTGTATAAGAAACAGACAAAGCTTTGCAGCACGCAACTCCTTCTTTAAGTCTGAAATGGAAGCATCAGCCTTCAAAGCTGAGAAGCACAGAATTATGTTGGTGGGCAGGAACTCTGAAGATCATCTAGTGCAACATCCTGCTCCAAGCAGAACTACAGCCAGCACTTGATCAGGTAGGCCAAGGCTTGGTCTAGCCAAACCTCAAATACCTCTAGCGATGGAGATCCTATAACTTCTCTGGTAAACTTGTTCTAGTACTGCATCTCCTTGCTAGTGAAAATGTTTTTCATAATGTCTGAGATAAGCATGTGGCCATTGCCCTTGCTGTATTATCTGTCCTACCAAGAAGAACCTGCCCCCATCATCTTCATATCTGCCCTTGAAATAGCTGTAAGCAGATGTTAGATTGGCCCTTAGTCGCCTTTTCACCAGACTAACAAACCCAGATCCTTCAGCTTCTCTTTGGAGATGTTCTCCAGGCACCAGAGCATCTTGGTAGCCCAGCAGTTGGATCCTGTCCCATTTCTTTATGTATGTTCTGAATGTCAGGGGCCCAAATGGGATGAACTTTTCCTGAGTGGCCTTGCCAATGACAAGTAAAGAGGATAAGTTTTCTGTCTGGTGGCCATCTCCTCAAAATTCAGCCCAGTACACTGCACAATTTATTCCCAGTGAGAGCATGCTGTTGGCTCATACAGCCTGACATCACCTGTAACATCCCAGCCCTTTTCTGCAGATCTCTCAGCCGGTCACTTCCCAGTCTGCACAGGGTAATTCTGCCCATGAAACAGAACTTTCCACTTTTCCATGTTGAAGCTTACAAGATTTCTGCAGGCACAATCCTCAGATTTATTCAAATCTCTCCAGACTGAGGCGTTGCCATTCTCAGTCAGCTGCTTTCCCATTACAGACTTGCTGAGGGTACACTCTGCGTCATCATTCATAACACTGTTGAAGGTCATTGAACAATATCAGTCCCAATATCAAACCCAGGGTATTATGGTCACTACTGACCACCAGCCAGATCTCAAACGGTGTATTATTGCCCTTCAAACTTGTCAGTCCAGCCAATTTTCTTCTAACAGTCCCATCAACCAGCCCACACTTCCTCAGCTTACAAAGAAAAATACTGTGGGAGATGGTGTCCAAAACCTCATGAAAGTCAAGGTATATCACATTCAGCACTCTCCTCTCATGCACAGAACCAGTCATATCATTAAAGAAGGCAATCATCTTGGTCAAGCATAATATGCCCTGGCAAATCTGTGTTGAGGTTCTTGATTAATGTCTTTGCCCTTCAGGTGCTTGGGACTGAATTCCAATAGCTGCATGATTTTTCCAGGGAATGAGATTTCTAGGCCTCACAATTGCTCTAACATAATAATCACCTTAACCTATTAGGTTATTGTCCCATCCCAGCCAATAGTCTTATCACTTCTCTGCTTGAAAATGTTACCTTTTGCTTCACAGGTACCAAACCAGTCACATTTTCTCTCAGATTGTCTAATTATTTAATGAAATTGCATTAAACTAAAAGCAATTATTCTCCAACTATATTCAGCTTGAAAAATTTTGCTTCAATTTCAGACTTGGAAGAAAGATTTAAATGACTAAAAAAAAATCTTTTACAGCTGTACCAAGTGGGTCTAATAGAGACATATCTTTGTTCTACAAAATTAATCTCATTTATTTATTTTTATTATCACAGGTATAACAACAATAATACTATTAATAGATAAATACCCTGAAGCACTAATTCACACTTTGAAGCTAGGAGAATTAGCTTCCAGATTGTTAATTAGCCTTCAGGTTGTTAGTTATAAACAAGCAGTCAAAATCTGTCATCATTATAATTATTGTATTGGTAATATTTTATTTATTTGTAATAAAATAGCATTTGGAGTTGCAAGCCTTACAATCTTCTTTTACACAAGTAACTGAAAGCTCTCAGAGAAGCTACTTGGTGTTTATTTCCATTCAAAGCCTACTGCACTCCATTAAACCACTCTAGCTGATTTCTGAAGCTTTGGTGCAAGTCAGAAATCATCAAAATGACCACCCTCAAAATGAGTTCCAAGGTTTGCTTAAGCTGCTGGAAACCTCTGGCCCCATCTTGCCTCCCTGCCCTGCTGCTTTGTTTGGGCTGTGGTGATTCTGGGGTGAACCAGCTCAGCTGATTTGTCCAAATGAAAACATTTTGCTGGGAAGATCAGCTTCCAGTCAGACCAAGAAACTAATACAACTCACCACACAAGTGCTGAAGATAATGCCAAAGAAAAAGTAGGCAAGCGTGTCCTTTTAGGAGTAATACAGTTTTAGAAGTCATCTGTGACACTTATGTATCTCAAGCCACTTGTGAAAATACTCTGTTAACAGTAAGCTTGAAATTGATGTCACCAATAACTCTGTTTACGTTAATGGAAATCTGCAGAGTTGAAAATGGCTTTTCTGAAGGGAAAGAAATAAGCAATGTCAATAGCCTGCTTTTGTACTTCTTTATATTTTCTTCATTTTGACGGATTTAGGGTGACTGAGTGACTACTTTCTCACTTCCATCTACCCAGTTCTGACATGTATTACCTCAACTGCACACAAAACTCACAAAATCATAGACAGAGGAAATCAGAGGCTCAGGAAACAAGGACTCCAAGATATAATATGCACACGCACATATAACCTGGACTGTAGATGAGCTGAAGGGCAATGTTTTGTTCTTAAGCCAGATAATCCATTTCTTTTATGATTGATTATAATGCTGATTGTGATCTGATTAACAGCCAATTTCATGATGATCACATTATTCAAATTTATAGTCATTTTTGTAATGTGGGCTATCAGAAAGCTTTGCTCTTAATTACACTGATGCTTTAATTGTATAGTTCTACAATGCTGATTGGAATTGTCAGTTTGTGAATATGATTATTGCACGTTAATGCTAAGTATATAGTAATGCTCTTCTAGTATGATATGAACATGAGTTGTGTTCTCCCTCTTGATTCTACTGTATTTAATTATGGTTAATATATTCTTTATTAGAAGCAGATGGGCTGTTCAATAAAAGCATTCTTGTACTGTGTCCCTGCACCTATCACAGCAATCCAGAGTATGACAATGAGTTAGGATTGCACTGTTGAGGTTCTGCACGTAGTTACTGATTTAAATCCAACGCAATGTAGTTGGCTGCAGTGGGGGTATTCTGGATTTGCAAGAATGTTCTAAGAGCTGAACAGCAAACGAGCAATTATCTTATTGATGCACTTGTTGATATATGTTCAGCAGACTAAATGTTAAACAGTAGCTACAGTAAGACCCTCCGCTCCAATCTAACCTTACAATATCAGTATTTGTCTGGAGCCAATTTCATCTGACCTTACTTTCAAAGCGTTTATTTAACCTGTGTATTTAAGTTCATTGCCTTCTTATCTGTACTATGCTGAAACGAAGGACTCTGTTCAGATAAGTACTGTGACAATTAGGTGACACTGCTGATACCAACCACTACAAAAACTTTCTAGCACTATCCATTGCCAGTGCTACAGCGTAGGCTCCATTTTCCTTTTAAAAAAGTTTGGTACGTAAGGAAGCCAAACTAACTACTGAAGAGTAGTTAATTTGTTAACAAGTCCCGGGGAGACGTTTCCCTCGAAAAGGAAAGATTAGCCATCGTGACTGACTAAAGTCTAACTATGAGGACTGAGGACTGGCTTTCTCCATCTCTACGGCATTACGGGGTGCTTCCTTCTCTGAAAGCAGTGTTTTTTATCTCTGGGAGCAGTCTTTACCAGCTTTCATCAGCCTCAGATGGCAGGTATCCACGCCCCTATGCTAGCACAAATATTTCAGCAGAATGTAATCTTTCCCAAACACATTAAGTTGCTTTTTATAAATAACTGATCAGCTTAGTGTGTGCTTATACTGTTGGATGTAGAAAGCCGTGGGCTAGCCCCACCCACACTCCAAATTGGCTGGATGCAAGCCACCTCGTGTCCAAAAGCCATTTAGCTACATTAATGCAGGACTACGCTTGAGCTAATAAGACCTGCTGAGAGTCCCAGTATTAGTACAATTATGCTTTCACAGCAGCTTGTTTTTCTTTTAGTCTAAAATATTAGATCACACAGGCTGACGATTTCATTATTTACTTCAGAAACCAAGTAGAGTTTAATATGTATAGAGAGAGTTTATCACAAACAGAAGCTTAAATAGCCCATATAAATCTTCTCCAAAGTAGTAATAATGGATTTAGCAGCTATGGGGTAAACAGAGAATTAAGGATTTCATTCCACTAGTCTTTTATTTGCCTTTAAGCTGACACGCAACATAATTTTGCTGTTCAAAACAACAAAGCTTAATTGATAGACTTCTTCCTAGTATTTTATTCCAAAGAATTAATGTTTGTATTTAATATCATACTGTCATTATCTTGTTTCCTTCACAGTGAGAATAGTTGTCTGCTTTCTGCAGGTGCAGAGGACCAGCTAAATACACAACAGCCCCCCTCCTTATCCTTCCTATCAGCATACACAATGATCACTAGTTATTATGCATAATTACATGGTTGCACGTATTAAATGTTGTTATATTGCACGACAGCATGTTTTAACAGTTAGGAACTTACATCTCAAAACTCTTATAGGTATTTTAGTCATATTTTGAAAAGCAGCATCTTTTTCCTGGAATGAAATGTGTTTTTAGCACAAGTTAACTTATCTAATGAACAATATGAAAACATAATTAAATAAGTAAGCGTAGAAAAAACATGTTTTTCTCTTTTTTTTTTCCTGTGTGTTACCATCTGGTTCGCTGGTAACCTAGAAACTAGATTTATCAGCTGCTAGCTACCTGAAGGCTTGGGAGGAGCGGAAAGGGGAAAGGAAGGTTAGTACTCAGTATTTGGTTTAACACAATATGTTATAGGTGCACTAGAGCTAGTATTGTAAAGAAGTTATACAGCTGTATACAAAAACAGAAATTCAAAAGAGCATAAACAGAATTATTTTTAATTAAGATTACCAAGTCAATATTGATTTTAAGAGGGATTACTAGTCTGAGCCCCACACAGTACAAAACTTGAGATGCAACTTGGTTTCTCCATCTATATAAAATGGAAGGCTGCTTCCCATGTTTATTTGTCAATACCAGGAAATTCTGAGTTAAGACTACACTTAAAGGAAAATCAAATATTTGAAAATGTGTAAGCACCTAGACAAGACATCCTAAAAACTAAAACTAAGAAAATTGAGCTAAAGAATTAAGAGGGTTTTTATCTATTAATTATCCCAGAATTTCAGCCAGCACTTACAACCACTAAATGCAGTTAAAGATACACACTATGTCCATGTGCTTTGCCTTTTCTCATATTTTAGTGGCAATGAGGAAGTGTTCTTCCAGTAGGCAGACTGATTCTGGTTCAGTTGAAGGCTCTCGCTTGGTTTTAATCACTGTGTCCCAGGCCATGTATCTCTGTTGAGGGAGAGAGCAGTAAGACTAATGTCAAACTGCAGTACTACACAACCTCTACAACCATTTTCTAATCACACTGGGTTTTATTATACTACCTAGTATTTGGGGATATTAGGGTAAAATAGCCCAACTAGAATTCCCTGAATGCATTCTCAAAAATCCAGCTTATTACAATAAGTACTACCAAGAGACTTTTTAGAACAAGATGAGTAAAACTATAGAAAAGGTAACCATTGAAAATGAAGGCCTTGAACATGATTTCTGTTTAATATAATGAGATATCTTTGCATGCTCTTACACTTTAACATTTCATTTTAAACTAAGTATTTCCAGATATAACAACATGCATTTAAAACTAAAAATAATCTCTCTTGCATGTATATATTAGCTATTGATTGAAAACACATTTTTCCCTTTCTTTTTTCTGTTCTTTCATCTCCCTAGACTTGGAACAGATTGTACAGAGCTCGGATAAGATTATGTTACAATGCAACTGTAAACTGACACCTTAAAAAATGGGAACACTGCCAAGTTATTCACAATTAATATAATCAAGAGTTCACCAAATGTTTTCCTTTAAATTGAGAAAAGTATCGAATTACATGCCAGTTTTATTTTCTATAAATATTTATGCAAGATTAACTGTTCAGTTTTATATTTCAGTAAGCAAAAATTGCAAAGGGTCAACGGCTGAAAATGTACAGCCTCTCAGAATACAGAGCAAAGTGGCTTGTAGAAGAGCTTGTAGGCCTTAAAACTGTAGTGAGCTCCCTAAATAGAGAGGAATCACATATTTTAAAGTGAATATTAAGGCAAGTCAAAAGTGGAATCAAACCCTGAAAACTAATCTATATTCAATTCCTTAATACATATTTATCTATTTATATAGACACACAGAAATACAAAAAGAACTCCTGAATCTGCTCATTTAAGTTATTTCAATACAATTATATTTGATAGTTGGCATTAGCTATTCATGTAAACTTCATTTAAACTTGGGATAAAGATGTTAAAACACCAGAATTCTGCTCCCAAGTATGTTACTGACTTGCCACTAAAGGCAAAGAAATCTTTTGGTTGGCATCGTAGATAATTTGTCTCAAATGCATTTTAATTTCTTATGGTTTTGCTTTCAAAAATTTTCATGAATTCCCAGTATGAATGCTCAAGAAAAGTGAATTTTCATTAGATGCATTCAAAAATGTGTAAGATGAATGTACTGTTCTTTTCCTACAAACATATTCAGCATATACGTGGATTGTAAGGTTTACATCTACCTAACCAGAATTCTAAGGAAATAACTTGTGACTGTCATGACCAGTCCTGTAACGAAGAAACAGAGCTCAAATTTCAAGCAGTAAGCCAAACTTATTGAAACTGTGAGAGCGAATTATTGAAAAAAAAAAAAAAATAGAAGAACACTTTTACAAATACTGACTGTTCACACATTTTTCAAAACAGGAAAGCAAAATCCTATGTGTAAATGTGTACTTGTTCACCTCAGAAATTTGTCTGCAGGAATGTTTTAAAGCTATAAAATTTCTATTAAAATAAGTTCTCCTCCTAAACATAAAGACATTCGTATATATCTAAATGAAAGCATCCTAAACGTGGGTTCAGTTGTGTCTTCAAATATTTTGCAAATTCCAAAATGTAGTAATTTGGAATTCATCTTCACGTCTTAATTTTTTAATTACAAAAATACTTAAGCCCATTTCAGAGAGAGCGGTGAACCATCTTCATTTGCATTTGGGCCTCCATTGCCAGCAAAGACATCATTGTTCAAGGGAAACATATCTCAGTCATTGTCAAGATCTTACGTTACAGCTAACTCATTGGAAAAGCTGATATGTAACTTATTTCAGTTACCTAATCTAATAAATGAAATACTAATAAAGAACCTTATTATTTACAGAAAACAGCAACAAAGCTGTGAAAACTTTCCTAAATACATCAAGTCATATCAGAAGTTTAACTTTTTTGGATTCCCAATAATTTTAACTGTTCAGACTTCAAATCACAAAATGAACACTCTGCACATAATGTGAAAATATTAGTTGTTTTGGAAACACTGATCAGCTATGAACTGCAAATTTCGTATGCAACAAGATTTTTGCTAGCTAAAGTAAAAGACATTCAGTTAATGTCTTCACACTAAAGCTTTTCATCAAAAATACACATGCCAATATTTATAAGAGCTCTAAATAATTTCACACTTAGACAAAATCTAGGCCTTCCATATTTTGTCTAATTTCTCTGTTTTCCCCATTTCTATTCTTTCATATCTTTCACTCTTTTTTTCACTGTTAGTCTGAGTGAACGATTCATTAAAAATAATTGACACGAGCTATGTATACTTTTGCTGCATGCTGGTATCCACCAGCAGATTGGAATTTATTTGTCATTTTAAACTAGCCATGTTTTTGCAAGTTGTTGGATTTTTTGGTTTTCGGGGTTTTTTTCTGTACAAGTAGATCATGAAAGTGTGAGTATTGGACACTTAACATTTCAAAATTCAAACTGTGTTGCTTAGTTGCTATGCCACAACAAAGAAAGAAAAAGGCTGTTGTTTCTATTCTTGGATCTTAAAAGTATAATCACACAGTGGCTTGAAGAAGCCAAACTTTTTGGGAAAGGAAGTGTTTAGAGAAAGATTGCAAAAAAGTAGGATACAGGGAACATTACAAAAAATTAACCATTATCTTTCTAGGCTACATTGACATATCCCAGGTAACTCAAATAATTGCAATACATATGAGTGGAAGAGATTGCAGTGTCATCTATCTACTTCAGTTTTTTTAGTCTTTGGGTTGCAAATATTTGATGACCTATGGATTTCTTTTAAAATGGATTGTGAAAAGCAAAATAACAAAAGCAAGTCAGCTGTTATGCTTAGAATTGCTATGCAGGGATGTGAAAAAGTCAAAAACCACATACAAACCCTCTACAAGCAATTCCACAATTCCTTCTAGACAAACCTTTCCAGAAAAATAGATAAATGCATACATATATATATAAAAAATAGCTATATAAACACATGTAAAATACATATAAAAAAGAATAATAATTTTTAACATAAATCCTAAACTAAAGCATCTCATAGTTCAGTTTAAACCCATTATTTGTTGCCTGCCCGTGGTGGCTGACCCGAAACCAGAAAGCCCTAAGCTGAGCCGCAGACCTCACCTTCCCATGGAGCTGCTCCGTGAATGCCAGTTCCATTTAGCAGCTGTAGGGTCAGGGGGAAATGTGTGGTTTTGGAAACACATTATGTCAGTGTTTCCAAAACATTTTCCTGGAATTTTTTTTCTGAAGAAATTTTTCTTAAAAAAATGGATTTGTTCCAATTTGAAACTAAGCCAAATTAAAAAGAAAAAAATAAATAAATCTGTGAACTGTAAAGCCTGCTATTCAGCCAGCCCTGTTGCTGTGGCATACTGTTTTTTTCCGAACACTCTGGTGCCACCATGGTCTGATTCCTATTCTTCTTTTCTCTTGGGTCTTCCTGTTTCATTCAACAAGACTTTTCCCCACTCTTACTACTCGTGAAGTTTCATATTAGGCAGCTTTCTAGTCTTTTAACCACTCTCTACTGCCCTTCTTCTTTGGTGCCCTGTACTTTGTAAACTAACTTCAGCCTCACTGGGGAGAAAAGCAGAAGACTGCAAGATCATTAGTGAGGATTGCTTTATTTTTATCTGTGTCTTCCTTCACCTGTCTGGAGAAAAGCAGCCCCCATCCCCCTTTGTTGAAGTGTCACATAAGCCCTTACTCGCTTATCATAAAGTTTATTATTATTACACAGGATTTTGCGCTCTCAGCTTTTCACCAAGGTTTTTTGGAATCCCTGTTCTCCATGAGGAAATATTAAGTCCCAATGACAATAATAAGAAGTGGTGGATATCTTGGATATGACAATATATGTGACTTCAGAATCATTAATAAACCTTCCCAAACTTTGCAAATCCTGCAATAAAATCATGATAATTGCTAATACTGTTATTTTCCCATCTGCTGAAAGTCACTTTTCCTGAAACAATTATACTGATAATTAAGTCCAAGCTTTTATCCTGAAATGAAATCACCAGAGCAATGCTACAGCCTAAGATGGGTGCACATAATGCAACTATGACAAACTTAAATAGGATAGGGCAAAGAGATGTTTCTGTCTAAGTAGACAGCCAAGAAGACAGATCGTCAAATTATTGAGCCTCACTGTCATCTGAATTCACATAAAGTAGGAATATCTTTTTTTTCTATTTCAAGTATATTACAGGGGTGGTTTTTAGTGACAGGTAGGCACATAAGTTCCTTCTGTTGCTTTCAAAACTCCAGCCCACTTCTCTCTATCTCAAGCAAAAAGCTATAGCATACAGAGTAGAGAGCATCTGAAAATAACAATCTCAGGAGCAGACAATAATGGGCACTGTTTTACATGATACATGTCCTTAGACTGATGAGTTTTAGCTTGTGGACAGACAAGGACACTCCAATGTGAAATTACCAGTTCAAAATGACAAGACACATGATTCAAGACAGTATTTTATGTGTGTTGTTATACTTCATAATGCAGTCAACTAAAAACCATCAGTCAACTTCCAGCTAAAAATCACTTTGCCCAAAACACTAGAAATCCGCAACAGATGTTAAGTTTCTGCCCATGTAAGTGTCTTGTTCTGCTGGCTGCAATTCCTGTAGTCAGATGGCTCTCTTTCAACTCCATTCATACATTCCAGCAGGTCATACTTTGTGAAGCCTCTAACAACTAATTAAAGTTTTATTTCAGACCTCTAATAGCTCAATCAATAATTTAAGGAGAAAAGAAAAAACATTTTCTGGGAAAGCATTAGCATAAGATTCACTGAAGCTGTATCACTCCTTCTGGCCATATTTAATTTCAGCAAGATGAACGAAGAGAAAACAGAGTATAGCTTGATGCCATACCATTTGTGTTGCAGTGTCAGTTTTGTATCTTGGAACACTTCTAAATAGCTTTTCTGCTAAAGCAATAATCAATTAGTACTAAAGCACATCTGTAGCAAAACAAGATGTTCTCCTTGGAATTGGATCAAAATTACATTTTGCAAATGTTATCTCATTCCTGTACCACTTTCATTTCAATACTACAATTCAAGAACTTACAAACTTCAATTCCAAATTCCATTGGATCAGTGACATAGAGTTAGAAAAATTTTGAAATAGTGATCTCCAGAGGGAATCTTGAACTTCCAAACTTGCTTACTTTAACTCATATATCATTAATATCTCTGGATTAAAGAAACCTTTGTAATGATGTCTGATTGCCAGGAAATTATTTGGATTATTTTTTTTTCTGAAGGCAAAACCTATTTAAGCACTCAGAAGTGCATCTGTTTGTGGACAACAAAAAAAAATAAATCATTTAAATGAACTGTAAAACAAACACAGGATAAAAAATTGGACAGCAATGGGCCCAGGTACAGTTATTAGCTGGGAAAAAGATCACACAAAAGCTGTCTGAAATGGCCTCTAAGTATGTTACTATAATATAGAAGTCTAAAATTGATAACTGTAATAGAAACCTATAAGCAGCTGGTTAAAATACTAAATAAGTATAACGATTTTGTATAAAAGAAACTGATGAGATTATAGACTGGTGAATACTTGCTTGAAAAAAAAGGGCAAAGAGGAATCATACATTCAGTGAAGGTCTCTGCCTAGCCTCAGTTTTAGATTCAGGCACTGCATCCATGCATGGAAACACACATTGGACTCCAAAATGTTTCACTCTGGTTTGCATTGCATTAGCTCAGCCAAGGGGAAAGGCATCTGAACACCATCTTTCAGTCTTCAAAAAGGTGGGAGAGATCCCCTAACCCCAATGCACTCATCTGCAGTTGAGGGAGAAAATCTCTGGTCTTCTCTCCCATTGTACCAGTAATAATAAAGAGCAAATTACCTTGATAAGAAAATGAATAGCCATACTTAAAGAAGTTCAGAGAACGAGCCAGGAGTCCCCCACTCCTGCCTGTGGAGCAGAGTTATTTCAGACCTGATTATGCCTGGCAGCAGTCTGCCATGTGATTTGGACAGAGCATTAGCAGTTAAGACAGTGAGCTCATCTGCTTGTGGTGTATTGAGCAGGCTGGCCTTGCAGAATTGTAATTGGCAAAGGGGACATCTCGAGGAAAAGCTTCTGTTGTAAACTAAATTTGCTGATCTTAGAGGCCTCATATGTCCAAGGATTCTAGCTGTCCATGAAAGTTATCTACTATGTGTTTTGGTACATGGAAGGAATAAGTTCATAATGTACCCTGAGTTGTATAAACAAGTGAAGTTTTTTGTGTTTGGGGTTTTTTTAAAACGTACTCCAAAATGTCTTTCTTCTCCAGCTTTGCTTCCAAGTTTCTTGTTTCCTGGATCTATTTTTCCGCTGGGCAAAGGAACCAGACTATTGGCCCTAGTGATTCCTTAGATCACCATGTAATCTGGAATGCACAACATCCTACTAAGGATTATACAGGAGATATTAATTACGTAGGTCTTAAACTAATTTCTCTGATACTTTTTCTTCTTTTTTTTTTTAAACAAACTGAAGAGTTCTGCCATCATTTATGATTATTTGGCATTGCTACTGGAAAGAAATGCAATGTTGGCAGATCCTATATATAAATAGACTTTTCCAGCACAATGACACTTGAAATCCTGATTTACTCAAGAGAATAATCAATTCTCTGTTAAAGCAGCTTCTATGTGAATAAAAGATCCTCAGGGTTTAACATCATTCATATGTCACCATCATTTGGAATTTTAATGCAACACAACAATAAAGAAACTAAAGCAAATTAAGACAAGTACAGTATTCACAGCAGATATTGCATGTATATATTAAGAAATTCCCAAGCAACGAAGTGTATAAACTTTATGTAGATCATCAGTATACTGAGGTTCATTTTAATAATAACATTGCAAGGAGCGGTGTTCAAATTCCATGTAAAAAGCTGGATTTTGTTAATCCAAATTCAGCCAGATTTTCATCCAAGAATTTTATCAAAATGTGCTTCTTCCTGAACACTTGCTCACTTCAGAAAATGTATAGGAAGCTTCTGAATACTTCTTCCCATTGAAAAAGTAATTTCTGTTTCCTTATAGTTCCTGAAGCATAGTCTGACTTTGCACTTCTGCAAGTGTCTTTGATACGAAGATGATCAGAAAGCCACCAGGAGCAAGGTGTTTAATCTGTCTTACCATAGATGTCTGGCTGAGGTAACACAAAAATAAAGTACACAGCTCTAAAGCACACATCCTGTAACTTGATAGATTTGCTTTTAGTTTCTTTCTTTAAATAAGAAACAAAAAAAGATGTTTAAGGTTTTAAAGAGAGAGTCTGCATCAAATTTCCCAGCTTTCATTGGGAAAAGAACCAAGTCATGAATACTTAGTAGTTTCTGCTTCAGTAGCAGTTAATTATAGCTGCATCTCTACGGAGGCATACCAAGTGTGGAGCAATATTCTACGGATATTTTTGGCCCTTGACCTCAGTAATTTAGTGAATGTTCAGACCTTGCTGAAAAATTTCTAAGTAAGGAACCTAACTTGATTATTTTTATAAATAACCCAGGTATTTCTTTGGCACAAGCAGTGTAAACCAATCCATTCACCCTTAAACTGCACAAACAGTGTTGTTTCATATATCCAAAATAAAAAATACCAACAGTAAGATTGGTAGGAATTAATGTAAAAGGCAACTTTCTTATTCATAGTCTACGCTTTTCTTTTTTCATAACCCATGTACCTGAAAAGCACTGTTTCTCTTCTATCTAAGGACAAATAGTGATGCTTTCTGTTGGTTGGTTCTTGACTTCCAGGTATATCTCATTTTGGCAGAAGACAGAGGTCATCAAAACCCCGCACACCACAACTGTCAGCCATGGAAATCTTTCCAGCTTTACCATGACAGCCCAGGCTTTGGATGATGGTTTCTTCTGGTTCGGCTCTTAGTAAACAAAGAGGCATTCCATCTGCCTGATGGAGCTGAGCATATACAGCAGCTTCTCAAAGGTCTCTGAAGCCACTAGGAAATCCTTTTGCTCAGCAATAGTAACTTATGTAGCAAAAAAGACTTGAACTTTTAGGTCTTATCTATGCCAGAAAACTTAAAAGATTAATGTTGGGTGTGTGCTTAAAGCTCAGTAGGCACTACTGATAATTCCATGTGTGAACACTTCTATTCTGGAACCAGTCCCTTCATTCTAGTTAGCTTAATTTACTGTAAGATATTATATTATGTCCATTTTTACATTCCCATGAAGTACAGTTATAAAATTTCACTTGCAACAGTCCCATGAGGTGACTAGCTACAGAAAGAGGTATAAATTGGAGATTTTTTCCCAATTACTGCAGTCAAGTTCCAAGGACATAATACACAATAGGTACTATACAGTGGTCCTCTCTCAAGAAAACACTTTAATTATAGGTTGCTGGCAGAGATCCAAAGGAAAGCTGGCTATCATTACTGGCTGAAGCCTTTCATCTAGTTAAATTCGGAAAAAGCAATGCAAAGCAGACAAAGCAAAGTAATTACCATCATCAGGAGGAAATACAACAATACCAGAGCTGGTCTTTGCTCTCCACAAGAGATGTGCTCTTTTGTTAAGACAACGGTCTTGACCTCTGTGTATTCACCCAGCTAGGCTAGAGCATGTGTGAATATTTAGTAACCTTTTCTTTCTTGACAAACAATGCTTAGCAGGGCAAACATCATATGTTTGATGTCTCTCATTAACCATATATTTGAAGCAAAAGCACCTGCTCTTTAGCACACATACAATTCCTCTGCGAGTATTACCTATATGTACCTAAGTATCTCATCTGCATGATATTGATAAGGGGACCTTCATCTGTTGTTTCATAACGAAGGAGTTATTTAAGCTGCTATCGTATAAAATAAATTGGGTGAGTGCTATAATCAAGTCTCCACTAATATTGTGTAATAATAATAACACGCATGCACAAACTCACACAAACAAGCTTATTAGAACAAATTTAGAAAAAAAAAAAATCCCTAGAAATTTTAATTTCATGCAGGTGAAATGTTTCTCTCCCTTACCCGAAGAACACACTGCATTTAATCTCCTGTCCCCTATGATACTAACTGGTGAGAAAAGAGCTAGTTACCTGAAAGCTTTGTTGCTATTTAAGAAGTGTGCCTCCAGAGCTATAGGGAGATGTTTTGCTGCCCATGGAAGGACAACATCCCCCACACAGTCATTTTATCATCTTTATATACACATCTCAGTTGCCTTTAAAGGCACCTCTCAGAACATCATCCTACACCTGGTGACTACTGCACTCCCAGCATGGTACCTCTTGAAATGCCCAGGCTGAGACTGGCCTGTACTGGTGCACAGACAGTCCCTCTCCTTGAAATAACACAATCCTGACCCAGTGCAAAATGCCACAGAATTCCCATTGGTAGCAAGCATGGTCTACAAAGAAAGGACCTTCTCCCAGCACTGGGTGGTTCAGACTCATTTGCGGTTCTCTTTTGCTTGGCCCTTGCAAAGACTGTGGAATCACGCTGGTATGTTTTGCTTTCTGAAATAGTTGGTGCATTACACTGAAATTCAGGACAGAAGAAATGTTTTAGCTAATAAGAAAAACGCTGTGTTTTATCCCTAATACTTCCAAATTATGTATTTCATTTAGCATATAATCTGGGAGAGACTTTTCTCAGATTAATTTGTTTTGGCACAGAAGAAAATGAAAATATTCTGGGGCAAGTGCATTGCAAAATGCTTCCAACACCTCTCGAATTTAGCTTTTCACATTACTGAACTACTGACCTCACCACCATTAATTACAACTGCAAATTTTCCAGTATTGTTTTATAATCTGATAAGGAAACACGTTTCCTGTCCTTCTGGGAAGAAGCGAAGCAATTCAGTGCAAGGAACACAGCACTGGCCAACCGTTCCTGACCAAAGACTGAACCTCTTCAGCTTCTTTTGAAAAACAAAATCTGTAAGCTTTATTTCATGAAAATTTGGTGAATTTTTCTTTCCTGATTTGTGGATTGCTTTATGGCTATATTATTTCTTTTGCAGCTTACATAAGTTAAGAGTTTTTGGAAACGGATTCTTTTTTGGAAACCAATTTTCTGATGATTACATAGGAGACTGATAGTTATTTGAAATGTTGTGTTTCATTCCCCTTTCTATAAGAATTTTGGAATGTTTTAGTAGACTACAAATACAGATGTGTTTTCGTTCTCTTTTAGAATGACGGACTTTGGTGAATTCTTAGCATCACCAGGTATCTTTCTTAATTATTTTTCAAGGAGAGGTGAATCATTCTTTTCTGTGAGTTCATGAATTATGTATTCTATCGGATACTATGCTCAGTCATGTGATTATTAATCTCTCTCTCTCTCTCTCTCACACAGTTCTTAATCATTCAAGGTTGTCTTTTTTCCTAGGCAGCTGAATAATTTCTTCTATTCTACCTGAAGGTTTCGATCTTACCTGCAGCGGTTTGAATTGTTCAATACTCACTTGGGCCTGAAGACAGAGGTAGCCATCCATCCAGTTGCTCAGCACCTCTTGGGGCTACTGAGGTCTCCTTGCCCCGGCCCTCATTGATGCCAGTTGTCAGGGAAGTACTGAGTGCTCCCCAGCAAGTGCACAGCAATTTGCAGGATTGGGCCCCAATATCCAGAGGGCTGGGTGCTTGTGTTATATCTCTTCGGTTAAGATACCGGAGATGTCACTCCTGGGTGTCATAGTCCTTTGCAGCAGTAAGTACTGCACAAAGAGCAACCAGAGCTAATGACCAGTCTTGAAGCCTACCCTCTTTTTCAGCTGTTAGCTGGGATGACACGGGAAGCAGAAGTTCCCTTTGCTGTTTGTATGTGTTGAGCAGTAAGACAAAACCTCCTTCTCCCCAAGGCCCTCGGGACGCCTGGGGCAATGCTGCAGCGGAGGCAGAGCCTCCCTGTCCTCCTCCAGTAGCAGCCACAGGAGCAGCAATACATTGCTTCTGATCCTCCGCGCTCTCACCTTGCCCACACACCATCCAGGCATTTTTTCCATCCAGCTCCATGCCAAATTATGACCACGAACTTCATTTATTTCCATGTGTTACTAAAATCTTTGTACTGCTACTGATTCAGCAGGCTTTGCAACATATTCCAAAGGTGTTAACAAATAAGAAGTGTCATCGCTTTTTTTAGAAATTGTGTCTAATGCAGTAATATTTAAATGAGTATGAGTGTATCATCGCCTTTATTAGAATTGAAGACTTCAGATAAGAAACAGGGTATCAAAGGAAAAAATTTATTTCTTTGTTCTTTGTGTCTCACAGTAGCAGCGATGGACTATTTTTCTGTGAATTTTTTTCAGGAACAGGACCTCACTGAAAAAAATTGATCACTTCTCCATATTTTGAGGCCCCATTTAAAGCCCAGAGTACTAGCATATTTTGATTACTTGGGAATATACCCCTGCAGATATAAATTATATTTATATTAAGGAATATAAAGGAAAATTTCAGGCAATTTCAGAGAAACCTCATGTAACTAGGAAAATAAAAATCAGTACAGCAATGGAATTCATTGCTGATTACTAGAGCTGAGTAGAAGGTGACAGCTCTGGGTTTTTTCCCCACATTTAAAGATTTTGAAAATCTTGGTTTCTTTCAAAGAGAGACCATAGTAAAAAAAACATTTTCTGGAAAAATTATATTTTTCACATTTATTGAAATATCATCCATAGCTGCAATCTGTTTATTTTATATCAAAATTTTACACCCCACATCATTCACAACCTCAAGATTTGAACGTGTCTCACATTACTAATTTGCTAATCCTCATGCATGGCAGTGAGTCTCAGACTCCCATTCTTGTTTGACTTCAGCAAAATGACGTATTATGACAAACTGAAAATACATCAACTAGCTCTATTGATCACTGTAATGTAGGACAAAGTGAAAGGAACATTTTGATTTATTTATACATTTTGCTGGGGTTTAAATGAACTGCAGACAAACACGGAAAATGCAAATTAAAACGGGGCCCTTGTACAGAGCACTCTGCAAAGTGGGAAGAGGGGTGAGCTGAACCACATCGCTCCCAGAGAGGGAAGATGATGTCCTTCTGCAAAGAGAAGTTCCAAAGGCATTGCTATACACCCTTAACCCACAGCTCTCTTGTGCCAAACACAACCTTAATAAACTAACAACTGACCAAACAAGAGCATATAACTGGATCATTTACCGCATTATGAATTTTGTCCCTGTAACAGCAGCAAGATCTGTGGATACTGGAATATATATAAATTTCATACGGATACTGACATGCTTTCCCAAACTCTTGAACCCAAAATCTGTGCCAGGAACCACAGGACATTGCTAAAAATACCACAACAGTGAGTAACATTTGGAGACTTGATTTCTGCATGGAGAATAAATCTTTCTACCTAAAAAATACTAACTAGTGTGGATGCTGTTACATTCTAGCAGGAATGACCAGTACAAGACACCAGTGAAATAATGGCATACCATGACAACAGTGTGTCCTGATCTAGCCTCTGGCCTCTCTGGGTCACCTCTGTGCCTGACAGCTGTTCTGCAGAAAGCCTCATGCTAAATCTCTGCAAAAGTTCAAGAATCCCGACGTTATTCAGGCTCTATTTGAAACAGCATTGGTGGACTGAGGAACTCTGTATTTTAGCATTCCAGTCCAGCTGGACTGCAGGAATGAAATATTGACTTAGCCAGCGAATAGGCCATTACAGGGAGCGCCCCAGGCTCTTGCCTGACCAGAATGGGGTTTGATAGCTACAGCTCTGCCTCTCATTTTGTTTCTGCCCGTTGCTTGATCAAGAGCCTTTCTAGCTAAGTCTCTGTCTATGTTATCAGTTTATGAAGTGGACCGGTTAGTTAGGAAATTCATTACAGGCACCACTATTAAATGGTTTACCTCTGCTGAGTTTCTGCATTTCTCTTCAGTATGCCTCCATTTATTCCATTAAATGTACTCTACAGAACTGCGTGCAACGGTCACATGGTAAAAATACAGTATGCCATTTATAAAAACAAGATTCCATTAAACAGTGATAAATATAAATCTCTTTTGGGGAAAGGAATTCTTCATGGTATAGTGCAAGCCTGGTATTCAAAGCACCCCTGCACTCAAAAGAAGGATTACTTGGAATAAGGCTAATGGGAAAAAAGGTCAGATCACCCCAAAAATGAGCAAAGAGTTCACTTGGAAGAAGGTTGGTTTGCCAGACTTACACCTTACCAGTCTCCATTCAGTCTCACATTTCAATAGCACTGACTGGGATGGCTGGCCAAGTTTTGACACAATAAACACGTTTCGCTCCTATATGAACACAGTATTTTTATGAACTGATATCATGCAGGTCACTGATTATTCAAATAACTTCAAGGAGTTTTGCATATCTCCTCTTTAAAGAGAAGTGTTGTAATTTTAGAGATATTTTCCTCTTAATGGAGGCAAACCACTTGTTAATATCATGTATGGCATCATCTGCAAATAGCACATTGCTGAACTAAAAGGCTTTAATGTGTTAGATCAGTGGCCAAAGAACCGGTCTCCATGGCAACTCTGTATTAAGTTTCCCTGCTACAACAATTGTGAAGACTATTCAATCACAACTCATTTGAGCTGAATTCTTCTATATTTCTAAATGGCTCTCATAAATATTTCCACTTCCGACATTTTGTCTTAGTTTTAGGAGAAAAGAAAAACATAGGAAAATGAAAGGCCGAATGAAAGGCTGACTTCAGAAAGGTCAATGTGAGTCCTTTGTACATTCTTGGTCTAAATAAAAAAAAAATTTTTAAAGAGTGTAAACATGTTAGAATGTTAGATACAGCACCTACCCACAGACCCCAGGCAGAGTCCATCAGCTATTGCTATGAAGATTTTATCAGATCAGTTATTCATCTCTGAACTTTCATCGCTTATCTGGGGGGCAGATTCTTCTTAAAGAGTAAAAATACTTTTTTCTCTTATCACTGAGTCTCCTTACCCACCTGTGGATAGCAGCTTTCTTCTATACAAGCAGAGCCATCTCTCAGGTTGCTCAGTGCCTAGCAGAGGTCAGTAGCTGGACCAGTAAAAGGAATATCTGCAAAGTGGAAAACACCTGGTTCCAATTACTTTCTGCACAATGCCCCTTTCTATTAGGGGCTTCTCCTAAAAGCTTTTCAAGTCCATTTGTAACTGGATATCCAAACATACTGCTCTTGCCCACTTGTGGGCTCTCTAGAGCTCTTTGTTGGTCAGTTTTAGAAGTAGTTTGACTGGTGTGAATACCCACTTATTTGATTCCTGTGCTGGATTACTGCAACACGTAAGCAGGGAAAGAAACTGCGTGTTCCTGAGAAACGTCCATCTGATACAAGTGCAACCACCCACCAGCTGAGGCCACCATGAGCATACCACAGCATGGCTCCAATCTCTGCACTGACTCCCGTTAAAAATGGGCACATGCACCGTGCATCCCAGCTAATTGGACTCTGTCACAGGACTGATCTTTACAATCTCTGAGATCACCTGTCTGTCTATGACTACTGCTTTCTGTAGCTGCCCCTTCCCACCGGAACCACAAGCCAATAGCTGACAGACACAAACTTGCCATGATGAGGATGAGACTTTACGGAATACTGGGTAAGATTTTGGAAATAATTTCTGAAGAAAATGAAAGTAGTCACAGGACCTCAATGCTTTCAGAAATGATATTGCCTTCCACATTTCCCAAAAATCAGTTACTTTAAACTTAAAAAAATAACTGACTGCTGTCTGTAGAAAGAGCAATATATAGAGGAAGAAAAAATAACTCCTGAATATTACCTGAGTGGCTCAAACATACAGAAGTAAGCCTTGTAAAAGAGTCTACACAGTCAGTAATACAGGTGTATATTATAACCTCCTGCAAAACTCCTGTTGTGATTTCAATCATCCCTGTTTCTGAATGTCAGGCTCATATGACCCCAAAGCTTCAGAGCAACAGCTGAAGTGGGACTTCCAAGTTTTACTTATTTTCCATATTACTAAAAATGCTAAGACAACATACTTTTACTTTTTGTGGAATAGACCCCCCACCCTTACAGGTGCACACTGCTTGTAACAATGATATATTAATTACTTAAAAGGGTCTACACCTGCTACCACAACACTAATAATTAACACAAATATTGATGAAATTGAGGGTTACTGTAGTAGATTTAGTCCTGAGGTTAAAACCATATATTCACCTAAATTCATTTAAAACAGGAATCAGGTTAGAACGAAAGATCTGGGAGTTTTAAATCTATTCCAAGTTTTAGTGCTTTGCTTATAAAACATGCAGGCAGGAAAATGCTTTGTGGTTTCAGGTTTCCATTAAAATACTTAGCACATATCCATTTGTACTTATTGAAAAAACCCACACACTTTAATCTGACCATCTCTAAAAGACAGAGGTGGGATGTTTTTAGTTTTCAGGACACATCTAATTATTTTAATGAATTGATACTACGAAGCAACAACCACAATAACATCCTGAAATGACATCAAGCATCACATGAAATTAAAATTTGAGCTTGAGTCATTCTGCTTATCATTACTGATCTTACTAGTCATTATATGTATTTCTCCTTAATCCTTCTTTCCTGTAATATCTTAAGGTTTGACTGCAATATGGGGGCAAAGTCATTTAAAAACATGACACACCAAATGAATGTCCACAGGTAAAATGTCTTATAGCAATGAAGTGTCCATTTATTTTAAAAGGAGCAAGGTTTAATGCAACATTACTGAAGCTTTTAATCTTTCCTCAAGAAAGATATTTCAGGCCTTTTCTCCTGGGAGCCTTGTCTGCTGGGATCCCAGAGCTAAACTGCAGTCAAGCTGCTATTTCAGAAAGGGTTGAGGTAGTTCATGCTTAAATTAAATTGCAGAACCCTCACAGCAGGAAACTACAGTTACAAAAAAAAAAAAAATCTTTACATAAAAGCCTTTGTCTTTAATCTCTTTCATTAGAAGATTAGAGGTTTAATTACAATGAGTTGCGGCAGGGCCAAACCCCACTTCAACTGGAGTTAAAATGGCTTCAGAGAGACCAAAATTTTGCCATGAGCATCAGCCCAATACATTTCAGTAAGGCTCTTTACCTCAAAATCTCCATGATTTAAAGACATTCCTCCTAATAAGCAGAATTTATTAGCTTGTATCTACTGGCTCAGTAAGTATGGCTACATTGCTTTTGAATCAAAAGTGAATCACGTTCTCAGAAAACAGCCCTAAGAAACACAGTGTTTGCAAAAGCTTAATTAAACATATCCATGATGTACTTTGTGTTTGAGATGCAGGTACCTAAATTGAGCAAAAGCACCTCCTTTCTCCACTTATCAGCTCCTAGGAAGCAGCACCTTTGCTAAGAAGGTGGGCTGTGCCTACACTAGTCGGCTCAGCTAAAGCCCAAAACCTTTCCCAGACACAGGAACACAATTACATGTACTAATAAATCGCTAGAATGGTCCTTGGCATACTTCTTCTTTGCCAGCTAACAATTTCCTAAATAGTTCCTGGGCACAGTTCAAGAGGTAGAACTTTCCCAGAGTCATTCCCAGGAGGCACCTCGGAGGCACTTAGCTGCAGGGATGCGGGCTGCCCCACTCCCCTTGGCCACCATACCCAGGGCTGTTCTCAAGTATGCTTCATTTACTAATACAGATGTGGCCTTTGAGACTACTTAAAGCAGAAGATTACCGTGGCAGGTCATTGCATTGAGCCAGCCCGGTCACTCTGACCCGCTGCATAGTGCCACGTCTCCAGGTGGACTCTTCTTTCTTGCTTCGAGCACGAGACTTTTCAGAAGACCAGGTCCAGGTCCAAGTGTGTCCCCTTCAGCTCTTGGCCAGGGTCCCTAGGGTCATGTCAATAAACCAGGACTCCACATTCCCATGGACTCTAACCAGAGAAAAGTCCAATCTTTTGTGAGAATAGTCTGAAAACCAGACCGTTGTGTTTACAACTGGCGCCCACAGCCAGCTAAGTAATTATGTTCTTCCTTATAATGCGTCACTGTTACCCTGTCCCTCTTACCTCTACTGCAGAAATATTCCTAATTCCAGAGTTTCCACTTAATTCAGTATGACTATCAGACGCTAAACTCAGCAACACTTGGTTTTCTATAAACAAGAACATATGGTGAAAGAGCATTGTAGCACAAATTATAATGTCCAGAGTATTGTATTTTCTAAATAAGCAAGTGAAATATCTCACTTATAGCTAGATGATGTACGATTTTTCATCATTATTCATGCTTTTTTAAAATATTACTATGGGTGTCTCTGGGGTAAACTGTTCGTATGCCACAAGCTGAGTATTCTATAATCAGTTTCAAATAAAAGTTCTTTCTCCTGTGATACAAATGACTAGTTAATCAGTTGAAGTCAACACATCTAGAATATTTACTAAGCTTAATGAACAGTGCTTTTTAGGAACTATATTTTAATCACTAGGTCGCTCTGAAAGCAATTTGCTACAAAACCAGTAAATATAATTACATAAATAACTATGATGTGAATTAATACATGATAACATTCACAAATGCAATTTGGATTTGAACACTACAATATAATTCAAACACACTGGGAAATTACCTAAACTAAGTAAAGCAGTGTATTTTTGCAGCTTCATTTTTATTTCAATCTCTCATCTCCCACTAAAGCCTTCTGTAATTTGAAAATGCACTTCGTGATTAGAATACTGTAAATCACAGGCCTTATATGGTAAAAACAGCACTTCCAAATGCCCTTGTAATTCTTTAGATCATATGCTTAACATTCTCATTTTCTTTTCTGGGTGAGGAAAGTCCAAAATAAAACCTATTTAAAGATTATTGTTCAAAATCCCAAAGTAATTAAGGAAGCAATACAGAACCTCTTATGGTCATGAGTGCATGTGTACATATGTGTGTATACCCTTAAATACATACTCATACAAGACTTAAAGTTATCAAAATACTTGAGCTTTCATGCAATAATGAATAAGCAGTTACTATCACTATAAGGTCTCAGGGCACTGAAGATGCAGAGTATTTTCAGCTCCAGGGGAAGTCAGTGGAGGAGGGAACTTACACATTTCAGAGGAGAACGTGGCCTCTTAAAGGCCTATTGTAGTCAGGAAAAATGAAGATCCACGCCTTTTTTTCATACAGCACTTCAAAAATTAAAAAGGAACAAGGAAACGTGAAAACATTTTTAGATGTTATGGGCGAGCTTTTAAGACCCTGAGAAATACTTAGGTTGTCTATTTAACTGTTGTTGTACAACCCTGTGGTAAATGCCATGATCAATGAGGAGCAGTTGCACTGCATGTTTATTGGTCATGAAACACTTAGAGGACACCTCATCTAAACATCACTAGAGAGTAACTGCTCAAGGTCACATAGGTGCTGGGATGCCTGATGCAGAAGTGCCCCACCACCTTCCTCAGAGCACCTGGTCTCAAGGGGGACCAGAAGGAGGTCAGAAGCCCTGCAGCCACATCAGAGCTACTTTGGACCTACTGCCTCTCACAGGGGTTACTAGTTTGGGCCTACTATCATGATACCATGGTTAAACGGCTTCCAAGGCCAAAGTGGGCTGCATTGAAGCACAGGCCAAGTAAATACATGACTATTATCTGCACCATCAGGGTAGACCTATATAGATTTTATTATGTAAAGATTAATGCATAGATGCTTTAGCCTTTCCCAGCATGTGAACAATCCTCTAATCAGGTTTACTGAAATGAGGGTCTTCATTCTGCTGAAAATCTTCCTTTCTCTTCCCAATTAACAGACATGTTTATGATGAGATTGACAGTAATCTAGACTGAGGAGTCCACTCCAGTTTCTGTGTGGGTATATGCGCATAAACACTCACAGCTCAGATGACATCTAGGTAACAGATCTAGATGACCTTATTTTTACAGCTTGAATTGGTCCAGAGACCAATTTCATTTAAGCTTTATATATTTCTCCCACAAGCATTCTTACTTTGAATTCACTATTCCCTTTCTCAGCTTTGTTTAACCAGTAAATAAAAATCACCAAAAAAAATTTAAAGGAATAGCGTATTCTTCGTCCAAAAGAATTTTTTTCATGCAAAGAGAATTTAATTAAATCAGATTCTAATCCAGTTAATTAGTGTTCAAACTGTGCTCAGACAGCCCTAAAAAGTATTTGTTCCATAGTCTGGATATCCATTTAAAAGCATATTATAAATCATTGCATTTTGCTTGTCTTCTAGCAGTAGTAATTATAAAACCAAAGCATATTTTTCTAGCAGCTATTAATACTCTTCAGGAAAAGTAAGAATGATTATCCCCATTTTACAGGTGGGGAAACCTATTTCCCATTTTGCTAATGATCTCTTTCTTTGCACTTCATTAGGTTATCCACAGCAGTATAAAGGGAATCTAAAATAGCGCCATGGTAGTATTTGTAGCATGTGCAGTTTTTCATCATTTTGCCCTGGAATGACTAGCTTCAGTGCAGTGTTGGATCAGCTTTGAGAACTGAAATACTGAGGTTTAATAATGATATTCACATCTACATGTGACTAAATACCATGCATGTAGAAACCCTCCACTGAGTAACGCCATAGGGAGAAATCCTTACTAACTCAAGTTTCGTGAATGGCAAGGAATGGAATGTCAGCTATTTAATTCATAAGACTTCAGAAAGTGAATGAATGAAAAAACCAACTTATTTTATTCCTCAGAATACTTTACATTTTAAAATCTACCTCTTGAAAAATTCCAAACTCTCAACTTAGTGTCTGAGATAACAGATCAGATAGAGGAAGTGTAGTGATTAGCTGATTGCCCTCTTAGAAAAAGCACAAGATCTCTCCCAGATTCAGCACATACACAGATATGCATCAATTCCAGAAAACATTATCTTGAAATGGTGTCTGAATCACAGGATAAATAGGCTGTTCAGCAATTAAACTTTCTGGTTATTTTAGCTCTTTTAAACAACTGAAATTTCTGCCATAGCCATTGTAACCGCAGCTAGTTTCTGTGTGTCATGGTTTAACCCCAGTTGGCAGCTAAGCGCCACACAGCCGCTCGCTCACTGCCCCGGCCACAGCAGGATGGGGGAGAGAATCAGAAGGGTAAAAGTGAGAAAACTCATGGGTTGAGATAAAGCCAGTTTAATAGGTAAAGCAAAAGCCACGCACACAAGTAAAGCAAAACAAGGAATTCATTCACCGCTTCCCATCGGCAGGCAGGTGTTCAGCCATCTCCAGGAAAGCAGGACTCCATCACGCATAACTGTTATGTGGGAAGACAAACACCATCACTCTGAACGTCCCCCCCTCCCTTCTTCTTCCCCCAGCTTTATATGCTGAGCATGACGTCATATGGTATGGAATATCCCTTTGGTCAGTCGGGTCAGCTGTCCTGCTGTGTCCCTCCCAACTTCTTGTGCACCCCCAGTCTCCTCGCTGGTGGGGTGGTGTGAGAAGCAGAAAAGGCCTTGACTCTGTGTAAGCACTGCTCAGCAATAACAAAAACATCTCTGTAATATCAATACTGTTTTTAGCACAAATCCAAAACATAGCCCCATACCAGCTACTATGAAGAAAATTAACTCTACCCCAGCCAAAACCAGCACACTGTGTTATTTCTTTGTGTGACAGCTGTAAAAATGTCATAGTGATCTTGAAAACAGAACTAGTGTGGAAGCACTGTGGAAGAGAAAAGACACTGAAACACAGAGACTGTTTGGATGGCTCCATGGCAGACGGAGTTGTGTTTCCATGCTGCTATTCACAGCTGGGGAGGGGGGTGATATTAGATTTTCCTTCAAGCCTCACTCACTTTGATAGCCAACAAGATATAGCAGAAGAGTCAAGTGTTGTGCAGAAAATGGGTGACTTCGCTTTCAGGGGAGTGTGTTAAGGAATACACCCCAGCATGCAGGCAGGATGGCAGCACAGACACCTCTGGAGTACCTGGACGTTACAACTCCTGCCAAACTGCTTTAGTGGCTCTGCCCAACATCCAGTCTGCTCCCACTTCACTGGTGTTCTCAAAATCCACTTCTCGTACCTCTCCAGCAATTTCCTCATTTATACTAAAGGTTTTTTAAGAAATAAGATGAGGAAAAAAAACCTATTTTCTGTTTTAGAATTACATTCTGTATCATCTTTCCCATTTTCAGGCATATTGTGTCATGTTTAGAAGATAAACCATTTGGGGCAGAGACTGTGTTTATGGTCTTTTTCATACAGTATTTTGCACACCTAGGGCACTTTACAAAAAACTCACAAAAGGTTTGTTGTTAACATAGACCGCTGATATGATATGCTAGTAGGATAGCTGCTTATGAAATAAACATCTACTTGGGGTTTTTTTATTTAATAAAGCTCTAGTTTTGAGATGTCACATTTCATTCTTTCAACATGAGGGTGGTGTGCTTATTCTCAACAGGGAGAAATTTGGCAATAAAAGCACAAATTTTATTTTTATATGTTTTAATGCCACAATATGGAAGCCCATATTTAATTAGATTATATCTTTTTTGGCATTTCTTTCCCATTCTAAACATTCTGAAATTGTATACACGTAGACATTTCTGGTTTTGACAACACTTTGCATTCTTAGAGGTTTCCCAATTCCTATCAGAAAGGATTACCCCACAGTTAATATTACAAAAGCTCTGTAGTGGGAAAAGTAATTAACTTAAACTTAGGTCATACAGTGACAACAAACTCCTCTTGGAAAAGGGAATGTCTTCTATAAAGTCACAATGTAATGCAAAGAATGTATTGGCAACAGGAGTGAAAACATCCACCTGTGTGTTTAGTTTCTTGCTGCTGTTTCTACGATTATGTGGTGCAGGCACAGTTGCAAATGTGTAGATTGATGAGTATCATTAGTAAAAATCAGCATAGTTAGTAAAAATCTCAGAGAAGTACTGACAGTTTAAATCCAGCTGTTATAGTGCAATTTACCTTTCTAGAGCACTTCTCTGAATACATTTATAATCCATTATAATTGTAATTACAATATTAGTATTTGTTATGTAATTCTATCTCTTTGAACTGTAATTTCATCATCTCTTAGGAATTAGTATGACGAATGTTTTACAGAAGAGAAATAGTACATGTATTGGACAGCGTTTTATTACTCTGCCACATCACTGGTGAAGATTTTAATGCTTCTTTAAGCAGCACAAGAAAAATTTCCACAAATTTCCACACAGGACCTCATAAATGGAAGTGAGAGAGCTCGCTCATACCTGCCATCTGTTCTGCAAGTAGAAATCCTCTTAGCGGACTGAGAAATTACCTTCTCTCTTAACCCATAAGTATCTCACTGTGCCAAATTAGTCTGCCTGGAATTACTCAGAAGAAGGTAAGTCCTTCTGAGGTCAGTCCCACTTATGATACATCACTATTACCTCTTCAAGCAAGAAAACTTTGGAGTCACAGAAAAATGTTTTTCTGCATGAGGAAAGTGAAAGAGTTAGGAAGGGAAAAAAGAGAGAAAGAAAGAGAAATTCAGACTGGGAGTAAGACGAGCAAGGGTTATGTGAGGACCACTGAGCATAAAAAAGGATTGCAACAGAAAAAATAAGAGGAGGCAATACATTGAAAAGGAGGAGAAAGAAGAAAGGAGGAGAAAAATGAGATTTAAAAAAGGAAAGGACAATGCAGATAGCTGGCAAATTACATTAAAAAAGAAGTTAACAGGAAAGAGGGGAAGACATGCATTTTCTGTCATTTTCCATCTGTTTCGTACTCTCTCTCTTATTCTATTAGTCAAGCATTTAGCCAGACTTCTAGTTGCTGAAAAAAATTGCCTTCCAGTCTAACTTAATTCAGATTTTTTAAAATTTTTTACATTCGGTTAAATTGTCCTCTTTAAATTGGAAGTTGGTAAAAAAAGTGCATCACCAATCATGCACAAAAGTTCTGCTTTGAAAAATTTTCCTTCAGATCATGATCTCTTTTCTGCAAAGTACTTTGAAAATATTCAGAAAAAAATATTCAATTTTCTAGCTAGTAAGGAAATGCAAAGAGTTTGATATTTAAATTAGTTCTTCATTTTAGTATACAGTATTTATCATTAGTATTCAGTACTTAATCCCTGCATTCAGTGCTTCAGTAAATTATTTTCAAAGGAACCAAAGTCTCTGAGGATTTGCACTTGGACATCACCCTCTTCCCATTTCATTTTTCTTCACCTCTCACCCACTCTGTCTGCAACTCAAACGTAAACAGAATTAAGTATTTCTTTGCCTTCTACAGTTTTCCACCAGACATTACAAAAATGTCTTTTTATCCTTTTGCTACTGTTAAGAATTAAGATTAAAAGATCCAAAAGAACTTTTTTTTTTTTCTTTCAAATTTGGGAGTTCACATCTCTTTCTAAGGCACTTCATGCTCTTATCAGTTGCAAACATTCAGTAGCACAAGATGTAAGAAGCCCTTAGGGACTATTTATAGACTTACTTATTAACTACATGGTGGTTTGAAGCCACATTTTAACCAAGGTAGCCTAGTTCCAGATAGTTATTTATTCATATAAATCCTAATCATGTTTGAATTGTACTGAGCAAAATGTGTTAATTAAACTTGTGAAAATGAGTTCCACGGGCTAATTTTATACCATACAAATAACTATTTTCTATCAGTCAGGCTTATTTTTATAGCCTTTTGTATTGTTACTGAGTATATTCTTTTTCTTGTTCTATAACAATGCTATGCTCTGCATAGCATTACTAATCTATACTGTTATATAAATCCAGTAATTTGTGGCCTCTAATTGGGATATTTATATAACTATGGACAGCTTCATACATAAGTGCTTCATCATCTTTAACGTATTTTCTGTTAAGCTCCTGGAAGCGTTATGTGTGGAAGTACTTTTATCTTTGTTTACAAAAGGAGAACCAAGACATAAAGTTTATGTCTACACCATGCCAATCCACATTAGGAAATTGAACACATTTGCAGCCATTCTCCAGCAGTGCAGCCATGTAGACCAAAACAGTTTGTGCTCGTATTTTTAAACAGGGGTCCCACAAAAGCTGGTTTTTAGAAATGATCCTCTGCCTGTGCTCGCTCCCAAAATAAACCCCAGAGCTGTTTAGGAAGATGCTGGTTAGCACAGACCAAAAACACAACAGGGAAGACTCAAACACTGCAACAAGTTAAGTGATATTTTTTTGGCCCTGGCCCTGTTTAAAGTTTGCTCATACAGCTTTAGCTGAAGAGAGTAGGTTCTGGTCTTCACCTTGGACAGAAGGACAGCATTTTATCCAAGACTACCAATGCAAGAAAGCTAACTTGAGAGAACAAATGATGAAAAGCAGTCTGTTGCTGTTGTTAAGAAAAATTCTGGTTTTCCCTTGAGACGAGGGGCATGAGCCCTGCAAGAAACACCAAAGGGCAGCTGGATCTAATTGCTAAAATGGGTGCAAGCAAGAGAATTGGCTCGGAAACAAGCAGAAAGGGAGGGTGTTACTCCCTTCTCCCTGGTTTAAAAGCCTCCCAGTGTAGGAAGGGTGAGCTGTTGAAGTGAGAGCAGCTACTTCCTTCAGAAGGAGCTTAAGTACTTTGGCTGGAGCCACACCAAGTTCCTTGATTTTGCTGAGGTTAACACTGCAGAGCTCAGTTGCTGCATTCCTCTTTTTTGCTGGAAAGAGACATTTTTTAATTATAAACATCAAAAAGCTGTAGTATTTGGTGAGCTGGCTAGCAGGACGCAAGACCAGCCTATACCACAAAGTTTTTAACTCTTATAATAATTACAAGCTATCTTGGTTTTATTCAGATCTTGACTAAAAATAAGTTCAAGTTAAGGGTACACTTTTCCTGTTTCTTCAAAAGCAAAGACAAAACCTAGCTTCAGTGAATCAGTAGCTAGACTGAAATCTGGACCTAGGACTCTAGCCACTAGGCTATTGATGTTGTGTCAATGCATATTATTTTCTTCAAATAAATTATTCTAATCATTTGTTGCCTCAAGAAGAAGAGTTTTTTTCTTGCCTCTGAGTGTATTTTGATATGTTACATGGGACAGACAGGTAATACTCAGGATACATTAAAAATGAATCCACTCTCATGTTATTCCTTTATCATAAAGGTCAAACATTACTCTTGTAGGTTAAATGCTTACCTTATAAATGACAGCAACGATAGGGAGAACCTAACAAACACAACAAATGGAAAATAATGTCAGCAAGACCTGGAGCAGGCCCAACAAAACCAGAGTTAAGTTAATTAAGTTAATTCAGAGAGAAAATTGAGACCCCTGCTACAGAGCAGCTCTTTAGCTGTCAACGATCAGCCATGTCATGATCACAGGACTACTCTAGGTAGAAAGGTAACCTCAAAGTTATTTGGTCAGTGGAAAGGCACGTACTAACTTCAGTCATTTTTGGATCACAACTTTAAGTAAGACAAACTAGAAACTCAAGAAGTTGATCCAAGTATTGACCCTTTGTATCTCATTTAAAAATGTCCCAACTCCTATTAAATGTGGGGCATTGAGAACATGGAATCTAGACCAAGATCATCTACACAGAGACAGGTTAACCACAGCTCCAATGAAAAATAAAAGAGACATTTCTCTTTTGTAAAGAAGCAAGGAGCAGTAGGATAGCTATGGACTTCATCTAAAAGCTGTGTGTTATTAAAAGGTTTGGTATAGACATAGGCCATATTCATTCCCATTCTGCTATTGAGTTTTATTCTGAAACTAGCAATTAAAAGAAATAAGTTGAAGTAACTTGTCTAGAGCATATGGATAATTTCAATAAACCAATCATGATACAAAAAAGACACCACTATTCTGGGGATATAGGGGCACTATATAGTCACGCAAAGTCACAAAGAATTAAAATACATTCCAATTACTTTTTCTTAAGGTCAATTCATTCGAGATACATTTCATTTGGGCTTTCAAAACTAATAAGGCTGTATACCCTGTGCTGCACAAGTGGGATTTGGCAATATGCTATATTGCCATCTGGTTTTGTTTATCATGGAATTTAACTATTAAACATTTATTAAAGACCTTATTGGTTAAGCCATTCCTCAATAATTGTGGTTATTATTTATTAATCATACTACATCTACATAATTAGTTAGGGCCTCCTTCTGGTATCCTTACTCACACTGAGTAATAATTTACTCCATGATCTGCCCCAGTAAAACAAACCACAAATCTGGCTAACGCTCATCACAAATTTGGGAAGCAAAACTGGTTTTCCTGTGGCATTTGCACAGTGTGTATTAAGTTAAATGGTCACAGGCATGCACATGTGCATATGTGTGTTTCAGTTATATCTGAAGAGTCATGTGAGGTTCTGCTTAATAATTTCAGTTTAGAGGTGTGTATGTTGCTAATTTTTCTGAGACAGTAAATTGGCAGGAAGGGCAGGTCAAGATCTATCACTGCTAGGGATTTGATCTGTGTTATTAACCTAAATTCTAAAAGACAGGCGATGTTCTGTTTCTTAAGATACTTTATCTGGTATCTTGTTCAATACCTACTGCTATCTTTGGTTATTTTGTAAAGCAGACTAAGATTCACAGCACTTTTTCAGACAGAAGGGTACAATTCCGTATAATTTGGAGATCTGAACATTGGATGGCCCACTTGATTTAATCATCCCAAGCTGAAGAGCATAACCTGACATTAAGATACATCTTAACTTGTTTCAAGGAAATTGTTATTGGGCCCCTCAATAAGGAAATCAGGTATGTCACCCAAAAACTGTACCAAACAGTTTGACTTAATATCATCAGAAGCTGAATAGCCTTCAAAGGTGCTTTTTCACAGTACACATCAGCCAGTGAAAGTAAAGATAACAATGTATGTATTTAGGAGGAAGGGAGCCTGACATTGCACAGATCATCAAGGAAGAGATTATTTTGAGAAAACAGCATGTAACACAATTAAGAGCCCTTGAGAAACAAGACATGAGGTCTCTGCTTGCCATTTGTGAATGAGGAAGACATGCCGCAGTCCTAATGAGTCTGATCCAGACAAGAGATTAAATAACCCATTTTCTTACCTCAGGCTGGCAAAACTCTAAAGGCCAGAACATTTCAACATGTTTATGACATATTGGATTTGTGTTGTCATATATAGATGAGAATCTGGGGCATTAGAAAACAGGCAAAAGTAAGTTTGTTTTCCTACTTTCTTTCAGTTCTCAATGATGAAAATGATGTTAAGGTTCTTTTTTTTGTTATTAATTGATTTTGTTAGTTTTAGCATTGGCTCAGCAATTCCCTTCTCAACAGAGCTTATAAAATCCACCAAGAAAACATTTTAAAGGGATAAATGTGTAATTGAGCTAGCTTCATTTGATTTGTACATATTATTAATATGTATGTGACCAGAGACTTAGGTAGAGATGTGAACACAAAATTGAGCTTGGAGAGGGTTTTCAGTACTCTCTAGGAAGTGCAGTAGGTGCAAATTTGTCTATATGTAGAAGAACTGTGACCCTTGATCAGGGCTTTTCTTAGGAAGAAATAAATTTAGCAGAAGCATTCTGGAATTAGAACAAGTAGATGCTGAGAATAATAGCTTGCCCTTTAAAATGTCCTTTTGTTTCCAGAGGTAAAATTAGGTGTCCTTTTTTTTCATATTTCACCTGGTCATTATTCAAAAACATTGTATATGCTGTAATAAGATTAGAAGCTAGGCTTTCCTGTTGTGATTAACACAGATGGCAAAAGCAAAAATAAATAGAATACTCAAGGGTTGTAAGCACATTTTCAGTATATTTTAATTCATTTTCACTGGACAAAGAAGTCTTAATCACAAGCACAAGAAATTTTGCCTCAACAGACCAGAATACTCCAGTACTGAAATGAAATCAATTTATGGCAGCAGATTAAAAAGTATAGTATAAAAATATTACAGCACAACAGAATTAAAACAATCTCTCTTTGACTCTCAGTCAATTCTGATGCACTTCTGTGACATGCATTTACCTAACAAGTTTGTTCTCATTAAGCCATCTAAACATGTAAATACCACTGGCCCTTTATGAAAAAGTAAAGAGGATTTTTGGAAGGAAAAATTCTGCAGTAACATTATGCACAACTTCATACTGTTTTTTCAAGCTTTGCCTAAGCATTCTTTTCTTTGAGTCTTTTATTTTAGTTTCTACTAGCCGTAACAAAGAACAATTCAGTTACAGGACAGCTAATAAGAAATTCAACTTTGAAATTCCACTGTAGCCCCTAAAATATTATCTCACACTTTAATGACTACATGCAAGTTTAGTAGCTGCTGAGCATCTGTATGGGCAAGATTTATGCAGTCCCATCTTCTCAATAATCTCTCAGGCTTGGCCAATGCACTATAACTTTCAGTCAAGCATGCTGGCTCGCATTATTGGCAATGCAGTTGGGTTTCACTAAATCATATTTTATTTAGTTGAAAAGGGCATAAGAATTAAACTGATCCCAGTTCACGGGATTTTTAGCCAGCCACAGGGGATGAGGCTGTTTCTTTAGCTTTTGATGCTCAATGTTTCAATTTTACAGCACATGCAAGAAGAGTGTCCCGTTGCTAAGGGTAACAGTCTGAATTAGACAGTCCTGGTCTTGCATCCTGATCAGCCATAGGCTCACAACATAACTTTGGGCAAGACTCTTTGAACCAGGCTGATGTCGTTTAACTTCAGATGATGCAAAGTATCCAATCTACATCAGATATCAAGGTTTAGTCCCAACAGTGCAAAGAAAAAGATGTGCATCTCCAGAGAGAGATTATTTTATCCTAAAAGAGATTTCTAAGAGAAGTACAAGTTATCTTCAGAGAAGAAAGCATGGACCACTTAGCATGGGCCCAGTGGCACGGACTTCAGTATGGACTAGCACCTGAGAGAGGATTCTTCTCATAACTTGCATAGTCCATGCTGCTTTCTCCACTAGCAGTGTCCACCTTGTCTAGTTTTTAAAGGCAACCTGTATATGTTGTCTCGAGCTCCAGCTATGTCAGTGACAGCAGTCCAGAAGGCAGTGTGAGTACTAAAACCATTTAGGGACCTATCTCTTTGTGCTTTAATTCTCCACCTCACAAAAGGAGAGTAGCACTCCCCTTTTTTCAATGCATGTTCCGAATACTAAAATGTAAATAACTTAGAGATTAGGAGATGCAGTAATTACAGCAGTAACATATCAGCAATAATGCTCAAAGAATCTAGCTTTTGTTACAACATTTTTATAGAGACATTTCAAGAAAACAAGATTTTGTCCCATTCCTAAGCATATTTGTCAAAAATTAAATAAAAGCTGTCTAAAACATAAATTACAAAAGGAGCATTTACTCTGACAAGATGTTTTTTCACATATATGTGCTATTTGCTACAAATATTTATTTTAACCATACTTTTTCTTTTCTACTGAAGTTTTTTTAACACATTATTTAGGGAGCATGCTCTGATATGTCATGACCATTTAATTTGTACAGAAGAAGAGTAAAAAAGAAATGCTACAGTAAGCTTTGTGTTTGTAGCTAAAATTCAAGACTATGGGATGTTTTTGCACTCTATTATATAAGAAATTGTTGAAATCATGTAATTAAAGACTGTATTGTAATGCATATGCACCAGGGGGCAGAGTAAAGGCCACTTCTAACTGACATTTCCTGGCTTTGAGTGCACAAGGCAACAACAATACAGTTCAAGAGTGAACATAAGGGTTTTTGCATTTAATAGAGTATTTATAATTCAAGTCAGCAGTAGCATCTTCCTAATTGTCTTATTGCCAATTGTCATCAGATGTTAAGCTAAAGACAGAATGATCTGTAACAGAAATGTGCTGCTGCAGTAAGAAGGAACATAAATCGCGCTTTGCCACAACTCGGTAACTCAGCAGCCAACCATAAAGTACTTGAATGTGCAATACTCTATCCAGGCCTGTCTCATCAGAGTAAGGATTGCAGGAGTCTTCCAAAAAACAACAATACTTTTTTTTTTTTTTTTTGAAAAGAGAAAAGAATATGGAGAAAAGTTCGGGCTATTCTTGAAGTGTCAGTTCCTAGCTTGCTTCCAACACAGGGTGGTTCTTAATACTTGGAGTGCCAGCCAAAGCACCCCAGCTGACAGAGGATCAATAAGCTAACATGACTGCAGATGTCAAGACTAATAATTTAAAATCCACATTTCTAAACAGGCTTGGGATAGCCTCATGTTCAAATTAATTCACTTTTTGGCAATTATTTTTAAAATTATGACCCTGTTTAGAGAAAAATTTAAGTGAATTTATCTTTCCTCTGTTGAATATTTGTATTTCTGGAAAATTAATGTGAGTTATTTAGGAAAGGAAATAGGAAAAGGACTAGCAAAAGGAAACTCAAAAGGACTAGCAGGAACCAAAGGAACAATTCCTTAAAGAGTTATTAAAAAATTTACATAGTGTTTGCCTCCAACTTTTAAAATAACATTTAGAAATTAGTAATTCTAATACAAAACTCTCTTTCAAAAATGGCTGCCTTAAGAACTGAGGGAATAAAAGAGGAATTCCTTTTTAGAAGGGAAGCTGAGCTGTGATCTGAAAGTCCCAGTTGTATCCTCTCCGTATAGTTGATTAAAGCAAAATCTTACATCTGAATGCACTTTATTTTAGGACTAGCAGTTTAGTGCTCATAGCTGTTCACAAATATTAGTACATGCTCTTCCGTTCTTCTCTTGGATAACGTAGAATTGAACACGAACAATTAAAGGTGTTTTCTAGAGATGTAATAAGTTCATTTTAATATCATCACATTTTTTTCCATTTCCTCAGTTGTTTCTAAGCTTTTGCTAATGCAAACTGAATGTTCTTGACATGACATTTCCCCTCATGTATACCTGTTTGTTAGAGGCACCTGGCCAATTATTTAATTGACATAAGTGGTATTTTACTTAATATGAAAGAATATCTCCTGTCTACTGTCATGTTATATCGGGTATCATGCATGAGATTGGGATTGAATTTCTCAGTTCTGCAAATATTTTGTCATGTTTCATTCTGCTTTTGAAAAGCATTATAAATTCTACAGAAAACACTAAAAAGATAAGAAACACTTTGTAATATTTTGTGTATGTGTGCACACATATATGCATGTACAGAAACTTAGTCCAAATTTGAAACACTAAGTCTGGGGTGAAGCCCAGTAAAATGAATGGTAGTTTATGCATTTTTTCAATTTATTTGTAACCAGTCCTACGTAACTTATTCTGTTACAAAATTGTTAGGTTCACAGAAAGAGTGATCTTTCGTTTCTATGTTGACGTGTCGCTTAAGACTGGTAATTTCTGTCACAAGATGTAAAAGGGTTACATCAGAATCTCCCAAACAGTGTAAATTATTATCCTGCTGTTCAGACCTCATAATAAATACTGCTAGCTCTCCATTGAGAGTGTAAGCTAAACTGAGTAAGGTCTCTGTGGGGCACAATTTAGAACAGCAAGGATGTCTGACTCAATAAATGGCTGGTTGATTTAACAAAAGGGTGCATGAGATCAGAATGACAAATTAATTTTGGCTAGGTGAAAAGCCATGCTTGTCTTTTTTTCAATACCCTTACTTTAAATATACAGCACCCTTACACAGATTTTGCCTTTTGAAACTTTACAAAATTTCACAGGTTTCAGAGAAAAGGTCAGGATTAAATTATAGCCAAAAGTCTGCACTACCAGTGAGTATACTATGATGAAAATTAAAACTATGTGGATGTAAGAATTTTTCTTTCCATGCAATTTCATAGAAAACAAATACAGCATCAGAGGCAGAAGGAAAACTTCTCAGTCCCAAAATCTGTTGTTTTGTTCTGACAGCGTTTGACTGACAGTTTTGTATAGAAATGTGAAAGATGTTGACATTCCATATGCTTAAAGCCAAAAATGGACCTTCAAGCAAAAAATGCTTTTGCATTAAAACCAAGCAACATTACTTCTTCCTCCCCGCCCCCCCGCCCCGTAAAGGAAGGCTATGTTTCAAGGGAGGTTCAGCATAAGATAATACATAGCTTGTTTCTTTCCCTGGAAAGTTCAGGGGACAATTATTTACACTTCTGCTTCATTTTGTATATGAGTGTGTGCTTGTGGATTTGTGGGGTTTATCTAAACACAAACATTTTACACATCATTTTCTTACATCCTATATGGACCACATATTGAGAAACTGCTCTCAGATAGATCACTAGTGAGAAGTGTTGTGGTATGAAATTCAATAGGCAGCACTGCTAGTTTTCTTAAACCTGCAGGCCAGAGGTAGAAACAAGAAATCAAAAAAAAAAAAAAAAAAGGCAACAAAGTGAATAGCACTCACACTCACAGGACTCACAGAAATAAGAACAAATGAAAAAAAAATAGCCTAGACTGCATTTTATCAATACATCTCAGCACATGGAAAGTCACACAGCTATTTATAGAAAGCAGTCCTTTTCTGTTTTCCACCAGGTTTTAAGCCCAATAATTATAGTGCATAATCAAAAGTGCTGAACTCTCACAAAGCATGAGTCTAGACCTCAGAAAAAAAGTACTCTGCTAGCTTACAGTTCTTCTTACAGCGTGGCTTGGTCAGAGGATGTTTTTTAGGCCTTTTGCAAAATTGCAGGATAAGAATCAAGCCCTGCTCCCTAGAACTTCAGGCCATTCTGACACCTTTTTGCCATTACATCAGGTTTGTCTGGAGCATTGGCTCCCAGGGAGGACCTAGAAAAGCGAAGAGGCAGCACCATCTCCCTCAAGTGTGCCTTAATACTGTCTGCCACTGTGTATGTAGGAGAGCCCTCTCCATCTGTAACCACTTGTCCAGTCATTTAAGGAACACAATTAAAACAGAGGTGGGGGGTGCGGGGGGAAGATGAATCTATTTCAAGCTCTCATGTATACTTCTGAATGCACCTTAGGCCTACTGGGCACCATCCTTCCTCCTTCTGCAGCACTGCTGCACAGTTCTACTTTGCAGGGAAGGAATATCAAAAGCAGAAAACACTCAAACAGCAGTTTCTATAGCAATCTCTCCCTAATATCAGACCACCAAAAAAAGAAAGCCTGTGGAAGGCTACGTGGTTCTGTTCCAATCCACAATACCCTCTGAAATGGCAATTCGCAGCCAGCCAGTGTGGTAGGAGGTCCTCAGGGAGCAACAGAGGCAAAGGAAAAGGGGCACCCAAGTGAATGTTTAATTCTTCCTCCAGCTTTTCTGATATCCAAATGGACCATAAAGAGTCTGGAATCTCAGATGTGTTCAACGTAGAGACAGATGAAATCATTTTCCCACTGAAAAAAATAATCAAAATTGTAAACACTCACGGAGCAAAGAATCACTGCTGTTTATTCAGAAAGGCTTATGGAATAACATCAATATCTGTCTCAGCCTTAAGGACCCCCTGCATTCCTCCCTCAGAAACATTAGCGAGATAAGAAAAAACAATGATTTTTAGAGGCAAGAACCAGAATATTCTTAGCAATTACAGTAAAAGTGGGCAAATTTATTTCAAGTGCACAATGTAATTGTATGATTTCATTGATGATAAATGAGACTTACATTATTTTGTCTTTAACGTATAATCAGTTTATATTTAGGCTGTTGGTAGGGAGGAAATGCAACCTTTTTGTAATGTTACTCATTGAATACATTCATTGAAAAAGCAAATTCTGGCAGTGCCCAGCCCAGATTCTGGCAGCCCTCTTAAAGGTCAGTACAATTATTTTTAAAACAATCACAATATTTATTATTAGCACCACCAAACTGAGATTCAGACTGGCTCTCTCACAACTCAGTGCCTCAGACCATGCCTCCTCAATGGAAAAAAGAGACGAGCTTTGCACGTGCCTGAAAGATTACTGAGTCAGGGAGCCAAGTCTGAAACCTTGTCCTACAGTCCAAGAGGCTTCAGCAATAACGCCACCTCCCTCTGCCAAATCAGGGTGGCAGTCCATCTGAATGTAGTAATAGCCTGCAGGCTATTACTATGAACAGCATGTTTCAAATACAGATTTCAAAGCTCTTTACAAAGGATTACCATTATCTGCATTTTACACACAGGAAACAAAAACATTTGGGAAGGAGGTATTCTCTAAGGATGAGAACAGGAGCGAAACATCACCTCCTTAGTTATCATCTAATACATTTTCTGCTAGGCTAGCAACTTGAAAGCCACTGGAAGCCCACAAAAAAAAAAAAAAACCTGCAGTGATTGAATGTTTTTAGCAAACAGGCAGTTTCCAGCATATTCCAGTGCTACAGATGGACAAAAGTGTATACCTTCTTATATTCAGGACAAAGATGAAGGACCAGATCTCCAATGGGTGCTAATAGATCCATTGAGTTTAGTGAATTTGCACTAATTTACACCAGTGACTTCAACCATTATCTACAAGAGCTAAAGTGATGATGAGTTATAAAAGTTTCTTTATATATCGTTTCTCTACAAAAGAGAAAAATTCTGCCCAAAAATCTACCTGTTCTAAAGATGAAGTTTTGTTCAAGTATAGTTACTGAAAGTAGAAAGTCATCTTTATAATAAGTATCTAGAGTAAACCTTAGCTTTGGAGAGATAGTGTCCCCTGCAGCAACTTCAAGGAAATAAACACCTTTCTGGAGATTAACTATAGGTCTAACCTGAGGAAGAAAGCTAACAGTGAACATGACTTTCTCCTGAAAAAAATCTTGACAACACAAAACTTTTTTGTGCTGGCGAGGTAATGCTTTAGGTGACCTCATAAGTCTTTTCCACCTCTAGCATCTGTGCTTTTGAGAATTTCCAAGGTAACCAGTACTTCAAATAGGCCACAGGAGCCAAGAGGAAGCTGAGTATTTTCTTAGTTTCTTTTTTTTGGGTGGAGTGAGCAAGATGTCTCGTTCCTCACTAACATTTCTATTTTTCCATCTATTGAAATTTTTTCGTATATAGAGAATAGCTTTAGAGTCTATTGACAAAGTTAAGCCAAAATTAAGATGCGATGCATATTTTCTGCACATCCCTTTAGCACCGCAGCATGTGAACAGTAGTGCTTTTTGTTTCACTCCTTTTCCTCTTTCTGTTTTGCCTGCAAAATACAAATATGTTTGTGACATTATATATACCATAATGGAATATGACAGCACAGAGGCAGGAATGTCATTGTATTGCCATGGCAATAGACAAACAGTGTTTATTACTCGTAGTTTCAGGCTTTCACTCAAGCATTGGAAGTACTTTTCAGTTCTTTCTTCTTATGCAAACATATTTTAGTGATTTTTGGCTGGCTTCATCCTCGCTGGCTCAATGAGGTGCAAATTAAACGGCAGTTCCGTGGGCCAGGAAGGTCTCCTGCTCCACTGAGAAATAAATCACCTTGTGATGACAGATTGCATTTTCACTGCCACCCATTCCCTCAGTCATGGCAGGGGATGGTACCTTTATATTTGGTCCAGGGAGTGTACGATCATACATTCATGGTCTCCCCATTCCTGAGTCATTCAGGTTTATGAAAGCTTAAAGCAGAGGTGAACTCAGTCCCCTTACTTAGCATGTCTGACAGCAGCATTAAAACCAGTGCTGTAACTTTTACTAAGTAGTACTTGGGCTAAGTTTTAATTGACATACTGTCCAAATCAAGACAGATGCTTATTTAACATACTGGCATCTTAAGTAATTACTTGAACTTCTGAATTGCCTATACGTATTGATCCCATTTAAATGATTTTCTTAAGTGAAATGTAAATTATCCTATAATTACAATTGTCAGGATTTATCATAAGAATCAGCATAGATGGAAGACCCTTGGAAAAAAATGATCCTGCTGTAAGGCAGTCAAATTAATTAGCAGGCCAAACAGTGCTTGTGATTCAACTTAGATTCTGTAGCTAATATTCTATTAATATTAATTTCTCTTTTAGAAATGTTCCTGTTTTATTTTCACCAAAGCCAGTAAGGTTAATTATTAAGCATTTAACACCTATAAAGTAAGTTCTAGTTTTACATGTTAACTGGAATAAATTGATACTTTCAGTATCTGCTGTGACCTGAAAAAAATACATAAACTAGAGAAGACACTGAAGCCACAAATATTTTTTCGTTGTCCTTGTTCTTTTGGCTCTTAATGTAAATTTTGCCCGCACGTATGAAGTCCCAAAGAAAGGAATGCTACAGCATCACTTTTATGATAGAAACACCTAATCATGGAGTTGAAAGAAATCTCAGACATTTAGAAAGTGCCCATGACCCCAGCCAGAATCAATTATATATCATACCTGACCAGTTTGTCCAGCCTGCTCTTAAAGTCTTGTAGTGATGAAGATTCATCACCTTCCCTGGACAATCCATTCTAGTATTTCAAGGGCCTTGGCAAATCCTTTCTAACATCCCACCTGAACCTCCCTTGCTTGGGATTCATCTTGTTTCAGCCACTGTGGAGACAGAGCACAGAAAACCCCCTTCTTCTCTGCAGCAGTCTTTACATACAGAAGATTGTTACCACATCACTCCATAGTCCTCCTTTCAATAGCCTAAACATCCCCATATCATTCACTCTTCCCCCATTGTCGTGGTTTAGCCTCAGCTGGCAACTAAGCACCACACAGCCGCTCGCTCACTTCCCCCCAGTGGGATGGAGGAGAGAATCACTCGTGGGTTGAGATAAAGACGATTTAATAAGTAAAGCAAAAGCCACGCACACAAGCAAAGCCAAACAAGGAATTCATTCACTACTTCCCATCGGCAGGCAGGTGTTCAGCCATCTCCAGGAAAGCAGGACTCCATCACGCATAACTGTTATGTGGGAAGACAAACACCATCACTCTGAACGTCCCCCCCTCCCTTCTTCTTCCCCCAGCTTTATATGCTGAGCATGATGTCACATGGTATGGAATATCCCTTTGGTCAGTTGGGGTCAGCTGTCCCGGCTGTGTCCCCTCCCAGCTTCTTGTGCACCCCCAGCCTCCTCGCTGGTGGGGTGGTGAGAGAAGCAGAAAAGGCCTTGACCCTGTGTAAGCACTGCTCAGCAATAACTAAAACATTCCTGTATTATCAACACTGTTTTCAGCACAAATCCAAAATATAGCCCCATACTAGCTGCTATGAAGAAAATTAACTCTACCCCAGCCAAAACCAGCACACCCATGTACTGCGTTTGCGTGGCAAGGTTTTGGTAGCGGTGGGGCTACAGGGGTGGCTTCTGTGAGAAGATGCCAGAAGCTGACCCCATGTCTGATAGAGCCAATGCCAGCTGGCTCCAAGATGGACCTGACACTTGCCAAAGCTGAGGCAATCAGCAACGGTGGTAGCGCCTTGGTGATAACTTATTTAAGAAGGGGAAAAAAATGTTGCACAACAGCAGCTGGAAGAGAGGAGTGAGAATACATGAGAGAAACAACTCTGCAGACACCAAGGTCAGTGAAGAAGGAGGGGGAGGAGGTGCTCCAGGCGCCGGAGCAGAGATTCCCCTGCAGCCCCTGGGAAGACCGTGGTGAAGGCCACGGTGAAGCAGTGTCCCACTGCAGCCCATGGAGGTCCACGGTGGAGCAGATATCCACCTGCAGCCTGTGGAGGACCCCATGCTGGAGCAGGTGGATGTGCCCGAAGGAGGCTGTGACCCTGTGGAGAGTCTGCACTGGAGCAGGCTCCTGGCAGGACCTGTGACCCTGTGAAGAGGAGCCCATACTGAAGTAGGTTCGCTGGCAGTACTTCTGACCCCGCAGGGGACCCATGCTGGAGCAGTCTGTTCCTGAAGGACTGCACCCCGTGGAAAGGACCCACACTGCAGCAGTTCGTTAAGAACTGCAGCCCATGGGAAGGACCCACGTTGAAGAAGTTCATGGAGGACTGTCTCCCATGGGTGGGACCCCACGCTGGAGCAGGGGAAGAGAGTGAGGAAGAAGGAGCGGCAGAGACACGTGTGATGAACTGTCCGCAATCCCCATTCCCCGTCCCCCTGCACTACTCAGGACAGGGGAAGGAGGTAGAGAAACTCGGGAGTAAAGTTGAGCCCAGGAAGAAGGGAGGGGTGGGGAGAAGGCATGTTAAGATTTGGTTTTATTTCTCATAATCCTACTCTGATTTGATTGGTAATAAACTAAATTAATTTCCCTGAGTCGAATCTGTTTTGCCCGTGACAGTAATCGGTGAGTGATTTCTCCCTGTCCTTACCTCGACCCACGAGCCTGTTGTTGTATTTTTCTCCCCTGTCCAGTTGAGCAGGGGGAGTGATAGAGCGGCTTGGTGGGCACCTGGCATCCAGCCAAGGTCAACCTCACACCCTACAACAACATCTTACAAAGTTTGAACTCATTGCTCTTTTTTGGACTCCTCCGAATACTTTGCCTCTTTCTTGAAAAAAGTGCCCCAAACTGGGTACAATGTGAGGCCCTACTAGATAACTGGATTAAATTACTAAGATTTAAGAGTTAGTTAATATGAGCAGTCACTCTTAGAAGATTTTGTATCTCCTCGTCACAAGATTCTTCCTCTCCTTTTCTATGGATTTAATGAGTAAATAGCTGTCAATATTGCAGTGTGGTATCTGGGTAACATCTGAAAATACACCATTGATACAGCATGTGCTACAGTGCAAGCTGTGAACTAATGGGACTAAGTGTTAAAACTGAAATTTTCATAATAAGCCTAGAGAAGCTTGACCTATCTGAACAATAGATGGCCAACTATGGGATAACAAAATTAATTATATTAAGCCGGAAGAGTAGTGAAATCAGTTTATTAAGATCTAGTAGCAAAGATAAAGTCAAGTTCTGTGTAGAACAGAAACTGTGGATGGATGTACTCACAGATGATGAGTAACACCCTAGTAACCTCTTTTCATACTAATGAGGCTAGAAAGCTTGAAACAACCCATTAGAAGTAAATGTCCTAAAATTAAGTGGAGTAGTAATCAAAATAAGGAATTAGAAATGTTTCCAATATGAACATCTCATTAGCAAAAGTATAGACATACCTGAACAAAAAACTACTTTTGTGGCACTGGAGACTGAAACTCCCCAAAGGTGGCTGCAATTTACCAAGACTTTGATCCGTTTTTTCACAATGAAGTCCTTAAATAACACACACCTGTTCATCATTTGCTATTTTTTTCTTTTTTTGCTGAAATAAATATCTGCTGACTTGGCTTCATTTTGAAGCAAATATTACATAGTGAAAATGTGTTACAAGAGGGTTATTTCTCTGGTATGAGTCAGAGTCCTCCATCTCAAAACCTCAACCACAGCAACCAGTCTGAAAGCTAAACCACACAAACAAGTGTATATTCAATTCCAATAAACCACTTAATAAATCTAAATTGCAAATAAAGCATCGATTGACTTTTGAGATAACACATTTCTAGATGTCCAGAAGAGTCTGCATCAAAGAACGACTCTTCTAAGCACTTTGCAAACTCTCAAGAATGCAACACGTTGCATACACTCAAAAGTAATAGCAGTTGTACCTTTGTTGAGAGTTTGGTGATTTTTCAGAGGTCCTTTGTTCTTGATCATTCTTGTCTTTCACTCCTGCACACTGGGAAACCTTGTGGTCACACAGTCCCTGGCTACTAATGCAAGAGAGGTTTCCCCACTTTTAGCTTCAAGTCCTACCAGGTGCATGTTGCAGCTCTGAAAATGTTCCCCTCTGGGAATATTTTAAGGCAATTGCTGTAATAAGCTCTGTCTTTCATCAGCTGCTAAAAGGTTTCTACTCTGCCCTCTGCAGTGTATTTACCTCTACAAAAAAGGCCCACCAGAGTTAGTGTTCAGTGCAGATTTGTCTCTAGACTCCCAGACTGAGAGTGTGGCACATGGGACTGCGAGGACCTTTGGGAATCCCCTTTCCAAAGCCTGCTGATAAACCAGTGGTAGCCCTACAAGGGGGACTTCAGAGAAATTTGTTAGTTCTGACAGCGTGGATGTGAGTATTGAGATGTCAAATGAGTGCTGGGGATAACCTGGTCTGCCCTGAGCACCCCACAGCTTGTCCGTTCCACAGCACAAGTCTCGTGGGCCAACAGATGAGGCATCCACTGCAGTCTGAGGTGGTGCATTATACCGACGTCTCAGATCTCGATCACGCCCCCTAATAACTTGTGGTCATGCTCAGCTGCAGTGGTTTGATTTCTGCTAGGAGGTAGGGATTAATAGCTGAATAAATTAGGACTCAGTGTTTCGACACAATGCCAAGAACGATGGGTCCTATCTCTGGCTTCGATGCAGCCCCTTTGCCCTGCTCAGCTGCTACTTCAGGCACTGAAGCTGCTTTCACTGACTGGTAATTTGTCTAGAGCAAGATACTCTAAGGTGTACAGGGTTTACAATGATACTCATCTGACCCTTGAAGGACTCCAAGGCAGGAATAGCAAATCCTTCTCCCTCTCTCTCTTGGAACTTGCACTCCCCCAGGTCTGAGAATTATGCCCATTTTGTTTATTAAGAGAAAAGGATTTTTTTTAGCCAGAGAGAGCTCACACCTAAGACTATTGACTTTTGTAGGTCATTATTGGTGGAAGTATCAGAAAAAGGTTAAAGAGGGAATTGGCAGTTGGAAGGATACCACAAAGCTTAGAAACAGTATTTATTAGTTCTCAGCAGCTCATTTTCTTCAGGGCCAGGAGAGTGAAAAGCCTCTGTAATTACTAACTACAAATGTTTACATTATCCAGGGAACTGCAAATTCCCTTTAATTGCTGATAGCAGTTCAGATACTTGAGTTAGAGGAAGTAAAACATAGAGGGAATAAGACCAGTCCTTACAGCCAGTTCTCACTCTTTCATCCTGGGGGGAAACAAGCTGCTGTGAACACCGGGGCAGTACAAGGACAGTTTAGCTAAAAGCTAAAAACTTTGAAAAAGTTGAAAATAAACCAGCATGTTTGAAAAATTGAATTTGAATTTGAAAACTATGAAATAGCACCACAGATTTCTACAGAGTGGATTATAATTCACCTACATATAACTAAGTGTTTTGGTCCATAGAATAAGTATACAGGCTCACCAGGCAAAATTTCATGTTTGCAGTGAATTTACCTTCCTTGAAAATCCCCTTTGCACTCACAATTAGGTCATACTGCTGCCATTTGCTTTCTTCCTATTGTAAACTGCTTGGCAGACAAAATCCCAGCTATGAACTAATAAAATATCTCAAGAGCCTTAGCAAACCAAAAAATGTGTAACTACTGAAACAAAGCGTTTGGCCTCAGGAAGGTATCCTGCACTTAAAAAAGTATATTGCATTTTACACACGACAAAACAATACTGAAGCACCTCTGAGCTGAGTCTTGTGGGAAACTAGGATTTAACATCAGTCACCAAAAGCAGGCTATAAACATAGTTATGCTTGTTACCAGTACTGGAAATTTTATTATAATATTCATTAACCATTGTGTTTATCAAAGAACTGGTATCTACTTAACTCGTGGCACCATGGAAAAGATTTCCTGAGGATAATTAAAACCTGAAATCCCAGGGGGATTAACATCAGCAAATCGCAGCCCCCTAGGTCTAAGGGATTTGTCTGAGGATTCATAGATGTTCTTTACATAGTTGTTAGTGTTTCAGGCTGCCAGTTTCATGTGCTAACAAAAATGACCAGTACAGCCTTTTGTCAAAGTGAACAAAAGCAAAGTGCATTAGGAGGTTGGTCGGGCCAGGTAGTGAAGCATTTGACCTTACATCTTTGTTTTGCTTCTGAAATGGCTTTGCTTACCCCTGGCATCCAGTCATCGCCTAGGTCATCAGGGCAAGTTTTAGAGTGTTTTCTTTATTCACGTAGGGCTTTTTCACTCACACACCTCCATACATATACACACACACACACACACACACACACACATATATATATATAAAGAAAGGGAGGGTGTGAGAAAATTCCAGATAGTAGCAGAAAAAATGAGTGACAAAGATTTTGAAAGGAAGCAGAAATAAATGAAGATGCCATACTAGGAATATAGTAAAAGCCAGGGGACTAATAGACAGGCATTTTGGTCTAGGAAAACAGGAAACCACATCTAGGATACACATGCATTTTTTCATTTAAAAGAATCATGTGCTAATCATATTTTTTCACTGATGGCAACTACTGGTATGGGGTAGGGTGGGCAGCTTGTAGCATAAGTTAAGTAAGAGGACGATGCTCCTAAAGGCAGATAAATTGACAGAAAGTAATTTTCAATTTCTATTGCCACAAAATGACCAGGTAAGCAGGACTCCCTTTTACAGTCCTCCTTTGAACACAAACTTTGCCTAAAGTAAATTCATGGGGTTATGGAGATACTGACATAGTATTCTTGAATCACAATCCTGGAGAAAAAAGTTGACAAAATGCAAAATATTAGGTCTTGTGGAGCCTTTTTTCCCCCAAAGCAGATGTGTAGAGCCCTAAAAATCCACCACTATACAAATAACACTGCTCAAACAAGAGTGTGAGAAGACAAAAGGCCATCATAACTTCTAAGTAATGATATTCACAATCATATGAAGGAATAAAATTTAAAAATATATGAAATCTAAAGAATCTTCCATGAAATACATAGGATATACCCACAAGGGAGCATGAATCCTGACATGTTGGTTTTTTAGATATTTTGTTTTTATTAAAGCTTTCACAGGCACTACAGTTACCAGACTAGAAAGCAAATATTAATACATTAATAGTTTGTCATACAGAATTGTAAGATACTTCCTAAAAAAAAAAATCTGTTGCAATTTGCACATTTTATATTTGTCAAAATCCTTGGGTTAAAGGTCAGCACACAGAAAATTAATCCCCCAAAAGACAGTGTTCATTAGGTGTAGTTAGGGAGATCTTCACTGCTATATACCATACATATACTGCCTGTCATCTGCACTTGGAAAAGAAAGGTGAAGAGTGAAAATAATTTGATATTCTATGCCATTTTCCTGTATCCTCTCCACCACAGCGCCAAAATTCAATGTATTGTGAGGATTCATTAAATATGTGTTATGTGGTATTGTAACACATAAGCAGCATTTTTTGCAAGATGTGGAGGCCTGCCAAGATGGGCAGGGGCTGGGGCACATGGCATACGTGGAGAAGCTGAAGGTGGGTTTGTTCAGCCTGGAGAAGAGGGGACTAAGGGGGAACCTTATTGCTCTCTACCTCATGGGTGATCATAGGGAAGACAGAGCCAAACTCTCCTTGGAGAGGCACAGTGAAAGGGTGCAAAGTAATGGACACAAGTCACAGGAAGGACAATTCTATGAGGAAAAAAGTATCTCCCAATGAACAAAGTTCAACCCTGGAGCAGGTTGTCCAAAGAGGTCATCTCTGTCCTTGGAGACATCTAAAACTCTCCTGGATATGGCTCCAGGCAACCTGGTCAACTGCAAAGACCTTCTTTGAGATGGGATTGGACCAGATGACCTCAGAGGTCATATTCTGCAATGCCATGATAACTACGCAACCTAGAGAGGTATGGAGCCATTTGCATAAAAGCAGCAATTTTAGAGGAGGCCACAAAAGTGGGAATATATAAGAATAAATGACTGAGTTTAAAAGACACCAAAAAATACCCTTGTTCATATCTCTTACAGTATTTAAAAAACAAAAGGGATTCTGAAATTCTGAGTTACAAATGAATCACATTTCTGAAGAAGAATACATAAAATAAGAAAATAGTTCAAACACTGATAATCTCTGATTTCTCTGGAACATAAAGTACAAGCAGAATTCCCAGCTGGTTAAGGTAGCAAACATGGGGGTGGAGAGAAACACTAATTATACATTAGCTCAGCTAAATTAATTCATGTGGGACTGCATCACACGAATTGATGAAATAAATGTTAGTATATGAAATGAAGGAAGAACTAGTAAACATCTAATCATTGTAAACCCATCTCTGTGATAGGTAGCCTGGATTTGTAAATGCTACAGTAAAAATGAGACTTTAAAAGAAATTAGACCTGTCCAGCCTGCATATATCCTACGATTTGTTTTCAACAGCAATTAAACTGACAGTCAAATCAGCAGAAAAAGAGTGTAAACATCAACTGCAAACAGGAGGCAACCCCTAGGAACTTCCTGGAAAAGTGAAGTAATGATAACTCTGGGGGACAAAACATAGTTTAATTATATGGAAAAACAAATTAAGTCAATAGAATCAAGATGTTTGATTATATCAAAAGGGAAACAACTTGGATGTTAAAACAAAAGATAAAGAGATTTTGCTCCAAATCTTTACTTGGTGTAAATCCTACAGCTCTAGCAAAGTCGGGGGTAGATCATGGCTACATAGATCATGGCTAGGGATCCAAACTTCAAGATGTTTATTTTGGAAGAAAGTAAGGTATAGTTCATACCCCTCTTTTCACACTGAATAGTGTTTTGATCTTCAGAGAGTCCTCATAATTCCAACAAATTATTTGCAAAACAAAATAATATTCAAAGAGCTGAAACTTCAAGGTTTAGAAGAAATTAGCAAAAGTGAGCAAACCTGATAGAGAAATATCAGCTTTTGTGCCCATAAACAAAGCTGCTGCTCCTCTATATCCCTGAGGTCTAAAGAACATGCTGTATATGTTGTATATCAATCAAAAGCTGTTAGCACATTTCTTTCACCTGGAAAGACAAACACATGTTTCTGCAACTTTGATAAATGCCCTATTTTAGTAAATTAAATCAGAGCATATTGTCATAAACAGGTACTTTTAGGATAGGCAAGATGCATTACTATGAAAAAGTGCTTGTGTACATTGCCTACGTGATTATGCTTAATTTATAGAACTCGTCCTCTGAGAGTGGTTTTAGTAATTTATTTCAGAGTGTATTTACATAAAACACAAGTGATCCCATCAGGATCTGTAGGTTAGAACTGAGGATATCAGCCAGCCTTGGTATTCTACGTGAAGTTTGTTCTGTCCTGCACAATTTCTCCTTTGTGACACTGAATAAATAACAGACCTGTAGTTTTTGAGGGCCCCACACAGAGGTTTTGTGATAGTCTGCTGACTCTGATCATAGATTCTATGTTTGGTTGTTTAGCTAGAATGTCTTTTAGAAAGACCTCACATCCTGATTTTGAAACTTCAGGTAACGGAGAAGACATTAATTTTGTATTAGATGGTCCAACAGTCACTTACCTTCAGCTTAAGAAAACTAAGTCTATATTTAAATAGGAACTGAATTTCAGCCTTTGAAGTAAGTCACTCCATTGCTCTGGGCTTCCTTTTCCACCTGCTGTATTTTGTTCACTTAGCCCAGGTTGAACCAACATGTTGCCTGCAAGCAAAATTCATCTTGAGTGGTTCTTCCATCTCACCCACGATGACTTTTTTCCCCAAGAAAATAGCTCTTGTGCAGGTCCTTGTGCAGTACCAGTGCAAACTAAGCTGCTACTTCATCCAAAGCAAAGGCAAGGCGGGGGGCAGATTTTTGCCCACGTAGGACTTAGAGTATCTGCTGTGTCTCAGGGATGGGGAAAAGCATCCCAAGTCACCTGCCTCCACCTTTCTGAGCGAAAGCACAGAGGCATGGGACATACAGAGGAGTGACATGCCATTGCCCCACCAGCACCCGCAGGGATTTGGAGAGGTGCATTTCTGCATCAAGAGTTATCACTGTGGTAAAGCACGTTTTGGAGGTAGGGGAAGGAGCATCTCCTGCACAGGCAGTGTGCATGTGAGAGCTGGAGGAGGAGGAGGAAGGTGTGCTTCCTCCACGGGGCCAGCCTCGACTGTGTCACGTGGCTGGTGCTGCTGCCACCACGTTGATCAGCAGAGAGGGTCCCAGACTCACATTGGGACTGCCACATTTATATCACAGTCTTTCTGAGAAGGGAGTCTTCCTTTACCACCGCTGCACAGTGTCTGTTACAGTGTCTATTACAGATAACGTAACACAGTGTCACACAAAGAGAAGAAAAAGTACTGGTGCTGACTTGCAAGTGGAATAAATTGTTACATTTCTTCTCATAGCCTGCTGCAATTGAAATTCCTACTCAATGTATTTTCCGCTAATTTCTAACTTGTGTTTATTTAGGGAAAAACATTTAGACGGCTTAGATGGGTAGGAATCCTCCCACTCTTAGAACAATACTTTCAATGATTTACTTTCCTAGCTAGATCTTTTTCCCTCAATTGCTCAGGTAAATGTCAAACAGCAGTCTTGGCCTGCATACAGCGGATAGTGCATGTTGACTCTGCTTCTAACAAATTAATGATGTATCTTTGGTAAGATACCATTTTCTGAATATTCATTTTCTCAGAGGGATTGGATTCTTTCTGCTGATTTCAGCAGCCTTTGTTCTCAACCACCAACCACCACTATTATAATCTAGTAAACATGACATCCTGAAGTGAGGGTTCGACTGATTCTAACGGAATTCTGGCAACACCCAATTGACTAAAAGAAACTCAGGGAGATACCTGAGATGACAAAACATAGGACCTTAGCATGGCTGCTGCCAATGGAGAAAAATGGCATGTCTAAATAGCTGTAGAAAAAATGGTGGGCGGGAGGAGGGAGAGCTTCACAAGTGATAATTAACTTAGTGAACTGTATCACAAACAGTGTTGTAATTTTGTAATAGATCTGAAGCGGAGAAAAAGGTAATGTGTAAAATCTTCTTAATGAGCATTTAAACACAAAGTCCCCAAAGCAAGAACTGAATCGACAAGGTAAGTCTCACTGAGCCAAATCTTGCTGACACCTTGCTATCTCCTAAATTGAGGTGACAAGCTGTCTGCCCCAGGGAGAACAGCGAGCCATGAGCTGATGAAACTGGGGAGATGTACTTAGATATGAGAACAGCCACCAGGTTCTAATCTCTCCCGCTGAGTACCTCGGCTGTATAACCCTTGGACTTGCACAGGCTGCCCTAATTCACAGACTGTTCAAATGCTGCACTTAATGCTTCTTTTGCCTTTGATTTTCAGGAGTTTATAGTAGCTCATAAGGGTATAATAAGTTATTTACTTAAGTGAGGAGGTATTTAGGTGCTTTGCGACATAGATACATGCTTTAAAGAATTTTCCAAAGCAGTTACTCAGATAACTGCCATCTCTGCTAATAAGCATGAAGCTTTTCAGTATCTTGAGACCTATATATTTCTTTAAAAATCTGGACTATATGCTTGCTGAGGTCATTTAACACCACTCATGGTGAGCTATGTTTGAGGAATTAAGCCTCAAATGGGCTGTATTTTTTGTAGCTGCCACAATACTAGGGAACTGGATGTAATACTGAAATAGAGATGCTAATGAACCTCCTGGTGGTAAAACTTTTAGGCCAGCTGGTCAGTTAGTCTCATTTTGAGTTGTTCTGCATATTCAGTAACCTCTCAAAAATAATACAAACAGGACATGTTTTCAAAATAAAGACATATACTCACAATAATAGTCTTAATCCCACAAACCTCCTTGTAGCCTACCGCATCACTGAGCTCCAGAGCAATTGTAAATGGAAACTCCACCTGGGCATAAGAAAGCCCGAATTCTCTTCAGAGAATAAGCCTAAAACTCAGTTCATGCCCATTCCCCCGGGACTGATGCTGCAACTGACTGACTCCTAGCATAAGGAAAAGTCTGGTAAACCAAAATGATAGTGAAATAGTTCTGGGAATTGGACCCATTAGTTACTAGACCACTGATTCAAACTCCCATGAGGATTCAGCAGAATGAAAGAATGAATAACTTTAACTCAAAAGTTGGTTTTGACCCCAGTTGTTTACAAAAGCAAACCTTCAAAGGTAAATATCTGAGTACTTCCTTTTTTTAATCCCTTATAAAAAAGATTTAGGATTTTTATTTCTATTTCAAATGCTTAAGAACACTCATTATGAAAAGAAATATAGCTCAGCAGGATCCTCACACAATATGTTGATTACAATTCTATGGTATTTATTTAAGACTGAGAAAAATGTCCCTGGCAGAATGCCAGTATCTTTCACTACTGTCTACAGTCAGCACAGAGTCTGCATAACTGCAGAGGTTAAAAAGGCTAAATTTTGGGTACATTTACTTGCTTCTTTAATTATTGAGGAGAAAACAGTTGGTCACCAGAGGCTGATAACATTCCTACTGTTAAAGGCCTTTTTATCTCCTAGGGTAATGAGAGACTTTACTTTTTATATAAATAATTATCTCTATATAATGCTAGGGTTTTTACATATGTCAAATTTTGTATTAATTTTAATTTAAAACAAGTAATTATAATACCAATACAGGGTGACTACACAAAGATGCTAAATTACAAATTATTGATAATTAAATATTACATGTGAAGGTACTTAGAAGTATTCATCTTTATAATTAACAATAATCTGAAATAGAGGCATATGAAAACCAAGACGTATTACTGTATTAAGATTGTCTTCCTATAAGATCCTGCTTTCTCTTATGAAATCATTAATATAAAAGCTTATAATTGAATATTACAATATTTAAATTTTTTAGCACATGATCAGTAAATTACAGCCTTTACTTTTGGTACCTTCTTACATTCTTTTTGTTCTGACTGATACAATACATGTCTTGTGGCAAGTAACTGAATTTTTTCAACATCATGATTTACAGTTTGTTCTGTTGGTAATCTGGTAATTGAATAGTTTGTGCATGGCTAAGCTGTTGTGGCAGTTCATCACCTCTGTAATTTTTAAAATTTTTTTTAATGATCTCTGATATGGAGAGATTTGTGGAGTTATACAGGGAAAATTAATTTAAATATTTGCAAACCTGGTTTTGTATAGAAAGTATCTTTTGACAATATTTTTACTTTTAATATTCATAAAATAATCTCTGAGTTTACTTGAGTGAGATCTAAGAGATATTCCAGATTTCAGAATGTCATCCTATAAGTTAAAGTGTAATGAATCTTGGTAGATTGATGTGAATCTGATTTTCAGAAATGTTGAGTCCCCAGTCATACCAGTTCAAGCTAATAAGAGCAAACAAGCCTTTGCTTCTCTAAAAAAAATCAGTTATACAGATGTGCATTTTTAAATTAAGATCCATAAATACCCCATAAAAGCTCAAAAATAAAAAAGAACATGATAAATTGAACTAATTCTGTTAGCTAATGTGCAGCATGGACTTGCATTGATGCTAATAGCAGAAAAAAGTTTTTAGCATCAAACAGCACCAGGTCTTTTTTAATTTATTTTAGATAACACCATTGTTAATAGCTGTCACATCACAAGTGAAATGAGTGAATGTGTGCATATGCATCTGTGTAAAAATGTGCAATAATAAAGATGTAATAATTCTGTATGTGCTCATATACACAAGGTAAATCTCACTATCTTTGTTTGAAAGGCAGCATGGCTCCAAACATTTTTGCTTTTGAAGCCTCATAGACCCATTCCCTTTCTTCATTCTTCATTTCACTCTTTCTCTAGGGTGAAGGACATGAGGGCATGTATATTGCTGACAGGAAGAACCTTGCTTAATGAAAATAAGCTGAGCTAAAGATTCTAGAAGGATACCTCAACATTGAAATGATATGTATTTGCTTTCTGTGCATTTTAGCACCAAACGGACGAAACACTGGTGCCAGCAACTGGAGTGTAGATAAGGAACAGATCAAGAGCTTTTCGTGTGGAAAGATTGCATTAGCCAAGGAACAATAGTCTCCAGATACTGCTGAGCCACAGTGTAAAGAGGAAATATAATTTAAACAAGTGAGAGCAGGTATATATTACCCACTGACCTACTGCCATGGTTCTCTTTTCTTAACCTTTAAAGAGAAACATCTATTTGTTGGAGGACAAAAGAATGGTTCTGGTGTAGAAGAGAATGTGACATATCTCGACCCACAGTGAAATATGGCTTATGTTTACAGAGCATTCTTCACACAAATGAATACGTACACATACGAAGTCTGTCATTATTAATTTTGTTTTCTTCCCTGAAAATAATAAAAAATCAAAACAAAGCCCAAATGTTTCTATGCAAGGGTTTTAAATGAATGTTTCACACAAAGAGAAGCAATCTTTCCAATTTTATAAGTCATTACATGACCGCATAAAGGGTGACTGCAGACACCCTTTATTCAGCATTACATTTTATCATCATTATGGGAGTTTTGCCTTTCACTGTAATACTTAAGGCTCGTACTAATTCTAAGCAGACTAGAATGGGTACATCCATCTCCATGGCCCAGTCCCACATTGCTGCAGAGATCCCTCCATCACAGGCTAGCGACCTGCAAGGAGAAAAACCGGGAAATGTGTCAGCCCGGCTCAGCAATGTTCAGCTAGGTGAATCCCTAAAAATTTTCCCATGGCAGTTCAGATCACTTTAAAATTTTTGCATGTTGAGATTATTTTATATTTATATATAAATATATTCATGAGTTGTGGGAGCTCTCTTACAGGAAAACCCCATGAGCAGACGTAGCCGAAGGAGGGGCTGCTCCCCAAAAAAAGCAGCCAGGGCCTCCAAACTCATCACACTCTAAGCAGAAATGCATACTTAGAAGCCAGATGGACTGCTAAGCTGATCAAGACCAAAGCCTTGAAAAGAATCCAAGACAAAGTTTATAACACTATTTTATTGGGGTTTTAGAGATAACCTCTTATAGTTATCTCTGCAGAAAATGGGTGATTGTGCCTCAGTTTTCTCTTTTCATTATGTTCGGTTTTAGTAACACTATCACTAGCTCATCTTGTGAGGAATTTTGAGGAAATAGCTGTTATAAAAATAACAAACAGACAAAGGGCATTAACCTGGAAACTTTTGACATCAACAGGCCTACTTGCATGGCTAAGTATTGGGCACCACAGAAAATTTTTAGTTAATATTTAAGCTATCAGTCAGCAATGTATCGCCTTAAAATGAGAGTCTACGTTACTGAATATTACTTATCTTAAGACATAAATTTGTTTGTTTGATCTCCATATTATCCTGTAATGACCCCTTTGAGATGATCTTCTTTCAGCACCATCTGCTACCAGAAAAAGCAAGTACATACATGTACACTTTTTCAAATCTTCATACGCAGTTAATACTTTCCCTTGGTATAGTAACATAGTCCACAGATAGGACTGGTCATGTTCAGAAAGGAGAAAACCCATAGCCTGGTGAATTTAATATTATGTATTTGAATATTGGCTGGTAGTAAATGAACGGCTACTTACTGAGTTTTATGCGATATTTCAAATAAATAATTTAACTATATACTATTCTAGAATGCTATCCAGGAAACTATATCCATCCTCCTAAGACTAAAAGCACTCCTAGTCCTTCTAAGACTAAAAATATCATGTAAATAATATTTGCCTGTACAGTAACCTACCAATTTTGCCACCTTTACAATTACTGGTTTCACAATGTGGAAATGATTGACTTCCTAGCGAGAGGTATTACTCAGCACGAGCAAAGATAGGAGAGCATGACCTGAGCAACATGCTTACCTAAAAGCTATCTTGTTCCCACTGAATGGCTTCACAAACTGCCAGGGAAGCAGGACTACCTATTTGACTTTATGATGTGCTCCTTTCAAAGATGCAGGCAGAACCTAGTAATTCCTTTCAGATATATCCACCTTTTGTCAGCCAGCTTTTTGTTTCAGTGTGTATCACAGCTACCTCATACACCATGGAAATTACAGAGCTTCTCTACTGAAATCAAATACAGTTCAGAACAAAAGCTGTTTTCAAAAAGTGACATGTTTAAAAAATAACACTTTCAGTGTAATTAATAGAGCTGTGAATTAACATAAAGTTATTTTCCTCCTCAGACCAAATTATAGCCTGAGATAACTGTATGTTGTTTCCAGCAAATTCCATAAAGTACATTTACAAATGCGCATGCCCTATTTAGAGTTTTAGTAGAGCAGCCATGTCTCATGCCCTTCACTATGTCAGAGCCTGATCTTACACCTAAGTTCCAAGAGACAGTTTTTGTCAAATTATTGTATCTCTTCAAGACATTTAGTAGAAGACTAGCACTAAAGCCACCAACTCAGCTTTTCTCTTTGTTCTGTTAATCCAGGTATTCCAAAATTAACACGGAGGGGGAAAAATAAAAATAAAAAACCCTGAAGCGGTGGAGAACAGTCAGCTAAAGCAGACAAGGGGAAATTGTGGTTAAAAGGAAAAAGGTTTAAAACCACCGTGTCTTATTTTATTCCTTTCTTTCTCTCTTCAAGACTCATCCTCAGGTATATGTGTGGTCTACAGACACCACAGAAGAGTTCCTGCACTACACCCATGTTTATGCATTTAAAATGTGGAAAACACAAGTTCTTTCTCTTTGCTGTTGTAACTAAACTTTAATAACTCACGACTGTGAGGCGCACTGCATCCACAAACACAGAAGCACTATGTGCAGGAAGGAAGAAAGTACCACTATCTCCACTGGGAAATCTGAGGGCACAATTTAGTGTTACAGCTCTATGGAGCCCATCTGGATGGGCAGTCCTGGAGTGGGCAGCCCCACTCTCAAAACACCTGCCCTTCCTGCAGGGGTAGATTCCTAAAACTGTTTTGAGTCTGACCCCGAGTCTGTGCAGCTGCAGGTGGTGAAGCCAACAAAAATAAGGTATGATTTTGCAGGGTGGTGTTCTGCTGTACGAGCCGGCTGAACCCAGTCGACCCTGCAGCTGCACAACTGCAATTTCCAGTCAAGGGGAAGGGGCCAAGGACGGGCAGGGGGAGCGGGACTGCCGCTTTCAGAGGCAGTCACTGTTGGATGGAGCTACACGTGAAACCCATGGTGAGATATAAGAGCTACCAGCGTATGACATAGTGGCAGTACCCAAAGCTGGTGTGGGTCTAGGTATCCAGCCTCATGACCAAAGTGCTGGGAGAGGAAACTACAACAAGTATCCTTGTGAGGCGTTGGGAGGACCAGATCAAGTCTGCTATATTTTAGGCAGCCAAGTCATTTGCTGAGTGGGCATGTGCTTAATGTTTAAATGCTTCCCTGAGCTGCAACCTTAATGAATTTCAATGAAGAAAGGCTATGATGGGAAAGGAAGTTGAGAGGGTAAGATGCAGAAAGAAGTTATGATGTTGGGAGAAACAAGAAAAGCCTTTCTATCCTTGATCATCCTCCACAGGGGAAGGGAGGGAATAAACAATCTACATTTCCCAATTTATTGCCAGTCATTTACTTGGCTGTGATATTTATCACACTTTTAATCCACCACAAATTCTTTTTTTGACCCCACAGCACAAGCATATCATCAGCCAGCAAAAGTCTCTTCCTCACTTCATGGACCAGAGCACACAAAGGGACAGTACACACCACGCCACGCCTCTGCCCCTCTGTGAAAGCTCAGTGAGGTGGTGTGGCACAAGCGTGTGACCTTCCTTCCTTTCTGCCATTCACTTTCAAGCCATTTGCAACTTTGTGCTGGGATGGCTGTTGTGCCTGGAACTTTTGGAGCAGAAAATGGAGGGTAGGGACCAAGACAAGTATGCTTTCCTCTATTCTTTTCGTCTCCCTTTACCCAAACACCAGCACGCACACCAAAGACAATTAAACTGAATTGTTCATAGAATTAGTGTATCCACTACATTTTGCTGCTCTAATTATCTATCTATATCTGCTTTGTTTTCCTCTGCCTCTGTTTCTCCTCCTCACCAGATCAAGTACATTGTTGTGTACCATTTGAAATTGCTGCAACACAAAACACTAGCATACATTTCACAAAATTATACATTTACAGTACATGTCCCAGCTTTTTAGCATGGGTGACAATGATGTACCTTAGTTACAATCGAGAACATCAACAGATTGTATTACAATCTGTCACACATTCTCAGGAGGGAGAAATTGGCAACTCGCTACACTGAAGAACAGTAATCAAGCATCTGGAATATTACAGTACAAGTAGATTTCATATGATCTGACTAGTTGAAGCAATTTGTAATAATGACTTTTTAAAAATGAGCTTGCCAACAAGAGGTCTCTGTAACAAGCTTATGTTCATATTGACACCCGAACACTTAATGCATGTGTCTCTCTGATCAATAGTATCTCTCTCATCTATTTTACTAATGACACTGTTCTAAATTATTTGCACCCAAAACAGATGCACCTTAAAGGCAAAAAAAAAAAAAAAAAAATTCTCTTGGTGTTAATCAAAAGTAATACCCTATTTTTACAGATGTCTAATGCTCAGGAAGAACTTTAAGAATGCTCAGTAAGCAAAACATTTGTGTCATTTTCTGCACCATTGGCAAGTAAAACATAATAACTGCTTTCTTTCATGTGAGGAAAATGATATATTGAACAATCTGACAAAAATAGAAAGGCTGTCAAAAAATAATCCAAAGGGGAAAAAAATGTCCTCTGGTCTCTATCACTCTGAGCTTGGACCATTACAACGGTTCCTTTTGTTCAAAGAAAACCAATAAGAAAAGAATCAAAGAAACTGTGAATATGATGTTTAATTCCTGAAAGCACAAGTTATTAATGTTCTAGCTGAGGTGAAAAGCTCAATATAGTAGCCTACACTGACAGGGATCCCAGGCCAAAAAACTGCTAAGCTGCTTCTAAGGTCGTATCTGTCAATCAGCAGCACACAAGAAAAAAAGGAGAACGCTAAAGAGAATGCTACAATGTTCTTTCAAGACAAATATTTAAAAAGGGAGGCAAAATCAAATTCAAAAATATCCAATAAACTTATTAACTTGGTCAGCCCTGAATTGGTCAGGCAGTTGGACTAGATGATCATTGTAGGTCCCTTCCAACTGAAAGATTCTATGCTATTTTATTCTACTCTATTCTATTTAAAATATAGTTATGCACAATTAGACTTATTCAAACAAACTTAAAATTATCGCTGTCTTCCAATACTGAAAATATGTATGTGAAATGGAGACTTGAAATAGAAATTTTAGAGTGGTCTTTAAGAAGGATACCGTTTATAATTAAGGTATATGGTTAAGAATTAACGTTGCTAGACTTAAAGCCAGAATAGCTAAGCACCGACCTGCAGAGCCTTAAAGCCACAGTCTGACCCAGTTCTCACAACCAATGACACCTGTGCAGCCAGAGGACTGGGAACAGCGGAGGATATGAGCTAAATGACAGAATCAGACTAATCATACATCATTCTTGCTCTTTGTCCTCTTCCTTCTACTTCTTGACCCCAAAACAACTTCTTGTCCAGACAGTCAAGCTAGTTCTGACCATCCGGACCCATGCTGGGCCACATTAGGCACAGGAGGAGAGAGCTGCTATACCTCTCCTTCCCCTCTGGTCCAATAAGTGAAGTGAAGTTTCCCATCATTTCTATCAGTTATACATGGCTAAAAGGAGAAAATTTACTCAGGGATACCAATTTCCTTGTGTCCATACTTGGGAGTGGCAAACCTGGCAATAGACATACACACACATACACACTACAAGATTACAGGCCTTTGGTGTGTCTTAGGGTCAAGAAAAACACCATCTACAAGGAAATCTTCACGTGACTGACAGCTCTAACCCATTCACAACTCACTGTTGTTGGGAGACTCAGGAGAGCAGATGTTCCTCTGACCAAGAGCTGGCCTTACATCCAGTGCCTCCCCTTCTACAGTTATGTCCTGAATCCTGCAGACCCTTCCACACTCATCTCAGCATGTATCTGTTGATCCCTCTCAAAAAATCACTGGATCAATCTCATCAAGAGTTAGAGGTACAGGAATACTTCTGAATTCCTCTTTTGCCTTTCTTGGAGTTGTCTCAGTGCTGACAAGGTGCTGCTAGAGCTAGATACAGCTCAAGAAGCATCACAGTCTTCAGGGGAAGCTGCCACTCTCTCCCTTGAGTTTGGCCTGGCTCAACCTTATTACTTAGCTGAGCTCCATTAGATCCACTCTTATTGGCAGATGATCCCAAAGAGGCAATGGAAACCCTAAAAGCCTTATGAATTATCAGGCTGAAGTTGGGAAGACTTAACACTTAAGTTGGGAAGTCATAACACTGAGTGTAAGCGAAGAACTACAGAGCCTCAGAGGTCCTGATGCGATATACAGGAACGAAGACACACAAGCTCCTTTGTGGTCACACACAAAGCCTAAAGAGCAGAGAAGGAGCTTTCCAGAGCACTTGGAGTTATCCAGAGTAAAGACTCCTGTAAAAAAGGGTTAAAATCAGCTCTTAGGACTTGTGTCGAACAAGGATAATGTCCTTGAGCTAGAAACGTAACAATCTTTGGACCTTTCAGTTTAAAACTAGTTTTTGCACGTTAAGGTTGGCAGGCAGCCTGACTAAGCTGCAGATACCTTCCTTCTTCTGAACTTTCCTCCTAAAGTTTGTTAGTTCACCTGCTGTTCTGTTTAAAAATGTGACACAGACAGTTCAGACTCAGAGCACTGACCACCTATTCTGACTTGGAGATCTCACTGCCTGCAGACCTTTAAGATCAAAAGATCGAGTGCTACAGTAGCTCATTTCTTTGTTTTTACAGTCTGGAAGGCTCCACAGGGGTAATTCCTGCTCTGCTCCCTTGCCAAGGAGGAAGCCCAGCACGTATGACCTCTGATAGATGTTTCTCCCCCACTGTTAGGGAACCGTACAAGAGCGCCTGTCAGGTCGGGACATCTGCAGAGGCATAGCTAACCCCGACAAACATGTAAAGGAGCCTGACAGCTCCCTAAAAGAAAGAACTTTCTTTATGGAGGAAGCCTGAATAGGTGCTTGAAGAGCAGAAAGTCATAGAATACATTAAGTTGCCACTTCTCTATGGAACAGCTTAAGCATGACTGATAGGGCTGTTTCAGTAACGCCCTATACTATATACAGGCAAAGCTGCTGTTCATCTGCTGCTGTTCTGCTTTTGAAGCATGAGGAACCACAGCCAGCTATTTGCATTTATTCAAAGGGGACTAAGAACAAGGACCACAAATACAGAACTGACAGATCAAACAGGGGCCAAAAAATGAGGGGAAATCTTGGGCTAAGAGGCAAAAATGCAGTATGTAGAGCTCTCTCAGTACTAGAGCAGTGCTGGAAGAGTTAGGTCGCTCCTCTTGTTTTGAGACTGGGACCAGAAAGAAGACAAAGGCTGCTGAGATGTGATGGAACAGTATGAGGGTCTTCACATTTCAGAAGCGACAAGCAGATAGGATTCTCCTCTTTGGAAGGAGGACAAGAGGAGAAAAAGTAAAGACAGCAGGAGCTTGAAGAGTATGACAAAAAGGAGAGGGAAAGATTCCTGATCCAGCTTTCTGATTAGGGTGTTAATGTTGTGTTTCCTATGGCCTTGAACAGATTTTAGTGGACTGAAATGTTGATACTGATTTTGCAAAGCAACAACTTCCTGATGGGGTTTTCTGAAGTCAATAGAAATTGGATCATTAAAATCTACCAAGTAATTTTAAAATCCAAATTTGCACATTCATTTGTGTGAATTTTACGGCATTTTCTTGTAGATGAAAATGAAAACTAGGGTTGTTTGATTTGATTTGGAGGAGGTCTCACTGCTATTAATGAAATTCTGTTACTCAATGTACTGGAACCAACTTAAAATATTCTATCATACCTCAAAATTTACATAAATATTTCCCAAACTATTTCATTAGAGTTTAGAGAAAAAAACACAATACATACACATAAATTCATTTAATTTCATGGTTAGTTCCTTAATACTCTTTCAGTAAATGTCCTCTAAAATATTTTCTGTATACAATGAATTCTTCACAAAATAAGATTTGACAACAGCATAGTGTTTGTTATTAAATATTCACAAAGAAGGGGGAAGCTAATTTTTTAATGCAGAGATTGGTAAAGTGTGAATATGAAAGACTCAGCTCTATGAATATGTTTGTTGTACGAGTCTTTATGGGAGGGACAGGAAAACCTTCTGACAGAATATTGCTTAAGAAATCGACCAAGGTGTTCTATCTTTTGGTCATTTTATGATATATTACTTCATACAGCAGCAAAGCCAAAAGCAAATTTATTAACATCTATCACATCATTTTTCAAAATTACTTTAGAAATGTGAGCTCAATGTTGGATATTGTAACAGTTCTTTCCATTATGTGTGAGAGTACAATAAAATAGTAATAAAAGCTCTTTATTTACACAGTAGCTCAACAGTCCTGCTTACACAGGACATTTTCATCCTATTCCATTTTTAACAGTTGCAAACATAATGCTGATTTTGCAGCTGATATAGCAAAGGAAAAGTCATGTTCAGCATCATGTCAGCTAGCTGTACTTAAACTCATTGAGAATACAGCTTCAATTTGAGTGCATGATATGATTACTACCAGAACTTGTCCTTTTCTACACTGCCTGCAAAATCACACCAAGCTCTGTCAGCTAACTTGTGTATTAAAAATTACATTTAAGGAGGATAATTTTTGCACTCTCTCAAGCTACATTTCTTTTACTCAAACAGGACTTCCTCCATAAGGATGACTCATTGTGTTTCAAAAATTAAGCATTTTTCATCTTTTATGAGGAACTGTCAGGTACAGCAAGATACCATCACAGCTCTGTGAGATGTGAACTTGTGTCACTTTCACTTAAAATTAATTCTTTCACTTTGCTATATTAATTCTTTGTATTAATTGAGAATCAAAAAAATAGAGCTACCTCACTGTTCCTGTTGTATTTCATTGCCAATTCTTCCCTCTGCTCTGACCACATATTCCCACTGATGTAGCTGAATGTGCAGTGAAGCTCCTGGGTCTAAAGCTTAGTGCTCCGCAAGTCCTCATGGCTTTTAGCATTTGCTCTGTCTTCATCTGTTGCCCTAATACATCTTCCTGGGGAGTTTGAGCCAAAGTCTTTTCCTAGAGACAGGAGCATAAACCTGAAGCCACCATGCTGTGTATGCTGGCTCACACTCGTGTTGTCCCCAGCTGCCCCATCTCAGCTGGGCATCGCCCTCGCAGCAGACAGGGGCTGGGGGCCTGCGGGAACCAGCAATGACTTGCAGGGACAGTTGCTCATCAGCAATGCACCCAGATAACTTCGTTGGTACCTCTGTGAGTCACAGCAGAACTGCTTCAGGATGCCAGAACAGCAGTGGGATCCATTTAGCTGCTGTAATGCATAAAACACTTAAACAACTGAATAATTTACCCTTGGTGTTTCTGAAACTAAGCTGTGGCTCCTCCCTAAGGATAAAAGAATACAGCAAGTATCTGGAGCAGTGGCTCCCAAACACTTCAACAACAGACCACTGCCTAAATATTTTTAAGGACTTTTACACACACTTCTCATATTCTACATTGGAAACACTATAGACAGTAAGGTTGCCATGGCCAGTGGTTGCATTAGTGGTCTGCAGAGGACACTGACAATCCTAAATCCTACTGGAAACATGATAACAAAATGAAGCTTTCCAAGAAACAAAAGATATTCATTAGGAGGTCCCAAAGTTCAGCTAATAATGAAAACATTCTGCACTAATTACAGATACTAGAATACATGTAATATAGGTATCAAGTAGTAATAGCTTTGTCCTGGTAAAAAGAGCCTTTAAAAACAGCAATGGAGTCTTTCAGTTACATATATTTAATCAGAAAATGCCTATTCATTTGAATCACGAAAGAACTGACCTTGGAAATTCTGGAAAACAATATACAAAAAGTTCAGAATACATCAAAACATTTCATCCTGGTGCTTTGAAACTCTAAAATGACTTTTCCTGAACTAAAAATAATAGAATATAATTATAATAAAACAAAAGGTTTTAAAAAAACACAGTCAAATAAAGGAGAAATAATTGAAGCTATTAAATAAAGCATTTCAGTTGAGTTGAGCTGACTATTCTCCTCATTTTTGGTTGTGAAGACTTTTTGAGATTTTGATATTGCATTCCTTTCTTGAATAGGACACATGTCAGGCTCCAAAAATTGCACAGGAAACAAGCAAACAAATAAAAAGCCCTTCCTATCCTAAATGAAAATTCATACTTTAGGGAAAAACGTTATAGCTGTGTCTCCTTGGCCTGGTGAAGGACTACCAAAATGCTCTGTGAAGCTCCATTGTACTGCAGTGTTTAGAACAGTCCAGCTTTCCCTGACACTTATTGTTCTGCCTTCACCGTATAAAGCTCTCCAGTTTCTTTGTTTAAGACTGCTTTACAAAAGCAATTATAAAGAATACTATTTTTGTGCTTTGAGTATTCTTCAGTCAATGAAGGTTACAATAACATTTTCTTTTTAACATGGATGCTGAGCAAAAGGCGTAACCTTGCTGCTTCACAGCTCTGGAAACAATTGATCTCCTAGTTCTTTCTGAAAGGATGAAGCTAGCTGAAGCGAACGCAATATCACATGGCTTAGAGGTACAATCAACCAGTACATACACTATCTGTGTGAGTACTTCAGTGATCCCCAGCCTTGTGATGCTTAATGTATTTATCTTGTGAACATGCTAGTGAAGATGGTTAAGTAAGGATAAGAAACAGAATTACAAGATGCTAAAGAACAGACTGACAGAGATAAAAATGCAGATGGACATTTAAGAAGGCCCCTAGGAAGGGGAGGTTCCTAATCTGGTTGATTTCAAAGGGAATTAGGTGCCTGAAATTTATTATCTATTAGTAGCTAGATCCACAAAAGTTTAATTATTATTTAAATACCTAGCTCCTGTGTCTTTCAAAGGGAATTAAAGATTGTGTAGACTATGCTGAGCTGCAGGTTTTCGGTAGACACTAAAATGGTTCTAAGCAATTTGCCCAAGATCCATGCCCAAGTGCTACCTTGATCCCACAAATTCCACATGGGAGTTCCCAGCATCTGCTCACTCCCCTACAAGTTCCTTTCTACCAGGGAGCTCTGTTGCACTTTGGGTTAAGCTAAATTATTTAAATAGGTTCACAATAACAACATGGTCCTAGAATATCACTGGTTTTGGTATGTGATTGCCTGGCTGCTCTATATAAAAGGAACACCAAGGGTTGCAGGCCAGAGCAGCATTTGCAACAAAAGAAATCAGAATAAATTGACAGTAAGACTTGGATGATACACTTACAATGTACACCTGTGTGCTTGCTGCATTTAGTATAAGACAGCATGGCTGATACTACACAGATAATTTAATATCTTCTTTATTTAGTTTGATTTTCACTGATTCATATAGAGATCAGCCTTTTTTCTTACAGAAAAAGAAGGGAGGTGATTTTTTTACTGATGTTCTTGCCAGCATATAACTTCCATATTTAAGAAATTAAAGCAGAGTCTTGTTTACAGGTAGACACTATAACAGTTCTGTATTCAAGGATTTTCCACATCCATCAATACATATGTAAAAATGGAAGTTGTCTTGTATTCACTTTGTGAAGTTAATCCAAAATAATAAATACACCATTTACAGTAATTATTACTCTTAAAAAGACCACTAGAACTGGGACTGAGAAGTTTTCTTGTATCAGAGAGTCAAGAGCCACTGGGATTTTTGTTCATATGGAGTGGTTTTTTTCATCTGGAAAGGTTATTTAATAAACATCCTACTAGTGCACTGACAGTGACCACAGTCTCTCCTGATCTCTTCCTGTGGAACATTTTAGTGAAGACTTTCTTCTTTTATTACTGAGCTTGCATTTTTAATGGGATGCAAAAGTGTTTTATGGCCCATGAGATGTGTAGATAGTGTGTAGCACAGATGATGCTGTGGACCCTTCAAACTTGGTATGATTGCTGAGGATTGCAGAGAATTAGATCTGATGATGCAGGTGACCATTTCCAGCCCTATATTTCTGTGCACTTCTCTTTTCATGTTTGATCTGTATCTTCTCAAATCTCTTACTTTTGTGGAACAGACGGCTCCTCATAGAGCACTTTGCTCAATTTTAGGGCTAAAGCACTCATCAATGAAGAAGGTCTTCATTACAACTGCTAGAGCTGCTTCTTCCACCCCTCCCCCCCTTTTTTTCCCCCCACAGTCCACAGGGACAGATCTCACAGCCATGGAAATTAAATCAGTAGCAGTTGATTCAGGACATATGAATTTGATTCTCCAAAATGCTGAACAGACTAGCCCTTATCCAGTAATTTATATAAATACCTGCTTAACCTCAAACATATTAATAATCACAGACTTCAAGGAAAGCTTTACTTTGCATATGAATAGAAACTATGGTTTTAATTTACATTAGTGAGAGCTGCATAGTGTAGTGAGAGTACTCTTGTAGCATGATAAAAGCCTGTAGCACCCCTTTAAGTACAGATCTATAAATCTTTTGGTGATCATGCCAAGCCAATCACTAATCTGGTGGTTTAATGGAAAACAAAAAAAAATCACTTACTTAAACCAGTCAATCTCAGCCTTGGAGTTCAAGACCTAATTGGTTTCCTATATCCTGAACTCTATTAAATTATGTACTCTGTATTTTTCACATTTTCTGCCTTCTGGAAACAAACAAACAAAAAATCAATTTAAAATAGCATGAATATAAAATAAATGTAACATGTCAATGTATGAGCCATATTTACCTGCTACATCTGTAGCTGTTCCACCTAATTCTTGGCAAAATAGAAAACTACTGGTCAAAATGTATTTTAACAATTCATTTATTAATTTCACCCTGAGAAGCATTTCATTTTGTAACGTGTCTTCCCTAAGTACAGATGGGAATTAATAGTATGCTGTCTAATAGAGTATAACTTGGTAAGGTTTTTGTATAGCATACATAAGGAAAAATATGTTTTGATTCCAGGGAAGCCTTCGGTGGTGTAGCACTTCTCCCAGGGCACACATAATCTCTTCCATCCATCAGATTAAGAAATATGTGCTAGCTATAGACAAAGAAAGCTTCCTCTGCATCCTAGAGAGAAAGCTCTGCCAGAGAGGCTTTATCTTTTTTGACCCTTTAACCCAAATTTGTGTGAACTTCATGCTACACAGTCTGTTTGAAAGTGTAGGAAATATGTTAGAGTGATGATCAGAAACTAGTAAAAGATGTATATGCATGGTTAGAGCAAATGCTATCAATGTCATGCAGGATATTTTGTCTGGTGTGTTCCCAAAGATTTGTACCACCATATTAACTTTCTAGTCTAAACTGTATTATTAGCTTCCTTAAAGATGGAAATTGCTTGTTACCTATGAAATATCTTTGCAAATAATTCATGTCATCCTCAAGAGAACTACTTTTGACAGAAATATGTGGAATTTGTAACTGCAAGTTTCATGTTCAGCTCAATTATAACATAAAATATCTAAAGGAAAAATAAGTGTAAGCATATGTCATAAAAATTAAAATGCTTTTAAAGGGGAAAGTCCTCCGCATAAATTTATGTAACCCTTGAGAATAAAGCAATCCACTCTTTCTAAGTGAAATGACAGCAATAACTGTATAGCTCCAGAAATCTCCAGTTGGAATGATTTTTGGCAAAAAGAAAAGATGTCTCATAATATAGACACTCAATAATTTGGTATTAAGTGTTCCATAAAATGCAACTGTAAAAACATCTAATATAATACATTTACTTATTCCTTTTTTAAATCATAAGCCAAATCCTTCAAAAGCACTGAAGTCAGTATCTTAAAAGTCCTTCAGACAAAGCCTTAAAAAGTTTATGGATCCAATTTCCAAAGAATCCTGAAACAGTCACATTCTTAGTCAAGTGTACACAAAAGCCAATATTTCTGCAGACATGACTACATAATAATAAAGAAAAACAACAACCAACTGTCCTGTGTCAGGTGGAAAATTACTTCCTGTGATTTTTTTCAACAAGTACAAAAGCTTTGAACAAACTTACTAACCTCAGAAAACACCACTGGCTTTAATGATATTCTCTCAGCTTCTCTGTTAAGCTTTATACAAAATTTTCTCTCATTCTCCTCCTACTTGTCTTTTACAGAAATGACATATCTCTTCACACCTTTGCCTACCCATTTTTCCCACAAACAGAGTTTTTAATAAAATAAGTCATTAAGTATTATATTACAGACCCAAAGAAGTCATTAGTTTTACCATTCATCAAGAGCCAGTTATGTGCTGGTCTTTGGTAGTTATACCCACTTTCACCTAATTCTTTTTAGATTTTTCCATTGTATTTATAAACTCCATAAGTAAACTTATGTTCAGCAGATTTAAGACTCCTCCTAACACAAATATATATCAAAAATTGTTTAGCTCCACCTTCTCTCACTTTAGACAACTAACTCAGATTAGTTTGGACACAAGGGAGGAGCAGCTCTAAAGAATTCTTTGAGCAATGATTTTCCTCATTGTCTGAGATCCATGTTGGTAGAGGGGTTGCAGGCACGTGCTTGCAATCATATCGCAACCCAAGGCTTAGTGTCTGGAGCTGAAAAACTTCTTTGTCTCCTTCTTATGAATCTGAAATTGTCAGAAACTATTTCTTTCATAAATCAGAGAGAGTAAATGAATGCTTTCCAACTTTTGCATCCCCTGATCATATAGAAACATGAGGTAATATCCTTCTTCATTCACAGAGTTCTGCCGCTACTGTTTTTTAAAATCTATTGGTCAATGTCCTCAATATAAAGTCTTTGAATTTTCTCTGCAGCTTCTATGCTGGTCTGCAGGACCTGCATCAAGTTTCTGTAGGTCAGGTCTTTTTACAGATATTCATGGATTCTTTTCATTTTTTACCTCCACCTCATAGTGTGTAGAACACCATCCACATAAGGGCTCACTGAAGTGATAAGGCCACTAATTAAATAGTCTGTCATATAGTTTGCATTCCCGTATGAGCCTTATGCAATATCTCAATTACTGTGAACTCAGAGACAAACCTGGCAGTATTTCAAGGCGGAACCCACAAGTTTGTCTGCACTGAACCTCCAGAGACTCTGAACGATTAATAATAGTGGCTTTACATAACCTGCAGCAGAGCAATGTCTTATTTTTCAGTCATCTTAAAAATCACAGAAGCTAAGAGCCACCCTACTGTGTCTCTCCTTTTTTTTCATGATTGCTCTCCCTCGCTGGAAATTATCAAGGCCTTAGGCCCATGTGGGGAATCCCTCAGAGCCCCATACCCTCACTGACCATCCCTCTTGCAGCTGATCATCCACTGCATCAAGAAGGGAAGCCATCAGGAGCCCAACAATACTCTACCCTACTCTACCCTACCCTACCTTACCCTACCCTACCATGTAGCATCCACTTGTCTCTCAGGACCTGCACAATATCTCACTGCCAGCACCTGCCAAAGTAACTTCAAACTTGGAAATGTTATAGAAAGCCAATACGGAGGATGCAGTCAATTAAAATGAAGCAAGGATATATCTGCTATTATATCTACTGATATAGTTGGAAAAAAACAAGAAGCTTTCAGCCACACAGATTGCTTTTCAATTAAAATTGAGATTCTGTGTTTATTATATATCCATGCAAACATTGTTTGCTGTAACCTGATAAAGAGCTTGTCTTTATGAGGATGGATACCATATTAATTTGCTCCTAATGTTCAACATTTTGAAAAATTGAGTCAATCACATTTCAACGTTTTAACTGTCCTCTATTTTTTTTAATTTGCCTGCGCTTGCACATACATGCTTCTTACAAGTATAAAAGCCACAGTTAGCTTGGTGTAGTTCACATTTTCTTCTACAGAACTCTAAGCCAATAACCTCAATTACTTTCTGAGTATGTCTCAAACTAGCATTGTGTTTTCCCTAAAACTGCCCACAATATTAGACAGTTGCCAGCTAAAAGGAAGAATCAGGAGCAGCTGTAATGTGATAAGCAATTATTCTAATGTACTTGTTTTTAACAGATTTCAGTTAATTCAGGCAGAGGAGGATAGCTATGAAGTTGTGATTTTGAAATGTGAGTTCTGCATTGTCTCATTAAAAATAAAACACAATTTATATGCTTTATGTAACAGTTCAAAGAACGAGGAAACTATTTTTTTTGACTGATATAAAACTGAAAAGCTAATATTGCAATTGTGGGAGATTGAGCTTCTGCTAAAGTAAAAAATCATAACTGGGATCTGGGATATAAAATCTGTGGAGTGAGATTTATCCTAAAATAGTAATTAGAACTTGCCAGGCAAAGTGACCCAAATCAAAGTAAGGTTTATGCAAGCTAGAATATATTCTGATCTTATGGAGAACACAAAATACTACAAGAAATGAACCTACAAGCAGACAAGCAGACATACTTCAAATGAGTCTTTCAAGAGCTGCACTAAAGCCACTTGGCCAAACAATACAAACCAAATTATGATCCAATATTTGAAAGAAGATGTAAGGCAGTAAAAGCAAAGAAAGTCCTTTAGCTCAAAGATCACTTCATAGGCAGGAGGCACAGAATTGCAGCAGCAGATGATAATACTAAGAGCCTTGTTGCAAAAGATGTGTTAGTTTTCAATTAGTGCATTGGCGGTATGGTGCCAAAAGCAGTTCCATTAGTTTCAAAAAAGCCTCATGTTTTAAAACTTATATGATGGCACTCAGGGTTATAAAAAATACTGTCCAGGTAAACAAACAATGTGAACTTAATCTGACAGTAAATAAACTTGAAAAGATGGAATTTGCAGTAGTACTTCGGGGAAAAGTATCTATTAGTATATTATTAAATGAATGAGTATGTCTACTGAAGGAAAAGGGGGCTAAAACAACTGAGGGAGAGTTTAAGGCACCTTTCCAGGTGGATATTTTTCTCATCAGAGTAGAGAATATAGGTAATGGAGCCCAAACTTTCACTTTGTCCCAAGGGAAAGGATGCATATCAGAAGAGACTCATCACTCTGGGAATCAAAGAGCAAACAAAAGAACCCGTAGAACACTGCTAAAGAAAAAGAAAAAAAAAAACAAGACAATGCATTATTTAAGTTAAATAGTAGAATACATAAATTAGGGATATTTTCCAGTACTTCAGAGAGATTTTATGAGAGAAGGCTAAGGTTAATTTTTTTTAATGTAAGAAAGACATTGCATATGTGCTGGTAGCCACCATTCCAAAAATACCATGTACACCTGTGTATGTTCAATTTATGTTTTAGGTGACCCTTGCACTGCTATTCCCGTTACCTTCCATAGCCAACATGCTGAAAGTTCAAGAGACACACACATACGGGGCGGGGGGGGGGGGGGGGGGGGGGGGGGGGGGGGGGGGGGGGGGGGCGGTATGTATATTTTATCATACAGATGATACTAAGATCCTCACAAGAAATATTTTCATGCATGAAAAGTGGAAGAAATGCATGGCCAAAAGATCTGAACATCTATGAAAAGGACCAGAATTGCTGGGCTAAACTTAAATACAGAAATGTAGACTGTGTTAGAGAAAAAACTCACACAGCAAAAGACACAGGTAAGACTGAAATTATCACCTATATACACCATTTTCCAGGCTGAAGTCTCCGTCTTGCCTAAAGTCTCAGATCACTGATGAACACTTTTATAGACAGTACTCCTGAAAAGGAGTATTCCTAGAACAGGTCCAGCTAATCAAGCAATCCAGATTCCTCTCAATGACTGCCAAATCTTCAGCATTATTACATCTCCATCCGCACATTTTATCATCACTGATTTCGTATTTACTTCCTCGTATCATTGCTGAAATGTTGAAAAAACATTGAGCCTAATATCAATCTGAGTAGTACCTCACTAGGAAATCCACCATTTGATGATGATTCACCATTAGCAAGCACTTGAAATCTGTCATATATCTAATCCTTAGTCCATTTATCAAGTGCTTTTTTGCTGTGCTATAAATCTAATTTTTCACCAGAATATTATTCACTGTACTTATTACAAAAAACTTTATATACTCTATATCTACAGAAAATTTTATGCACCAAACTTCATATTCAATGCAATAAAAAAATCAAGCCTGTTTGAAATGATCTATTTCCTTAAAGACACATTAACTACAATAAATTGTATTCCTATTCTTTAATGTTTTTATCAGATAACACTTTTCACATTATTTCACTTGGTTTTGATTTCAGGATAACCAGAATATATTTACACAGCTATGTCTTTTGCCCTTTTGAATTACTGGCACAAATGGGGTTAGTTTTCAACTGTATGGCACTTCCCCGGTATTCAAATGTTTATTAAAATTAACACTAACAGACTAGATATCTTAGCCAACTCTCCTCAAACTCTAGACTCTAGTTATTGATGTCAGCAGTGGTATCACCTCTACTTCTGTGAGCTAGAGGCTAGAAAGTTCTTCCTTGTTCTTATGTAACTCCTGTACATTAACCTTTCCAAATAGGGAATAGGAACAGCTGTTGAACATTTCCTGAGTAATTATCTTCACTTTAGCCATGTCCAACTTCATAATGGCCTATCCCATTAGTAGGATCTCCTTTGTTCCCAATGTAATTGAAAAAAAATTTCTATTACCCTTTTTACTGGCAGCCATGACTTTTTTGCAATTCCTATTTTATTACCGGTTTTCTATGCTCTCGATCGAAACTCATTTCTCTCTCTTTTGCTTTTCTTCAATTTCATAGACTGTTTTTCTATTTCTGTTACCTTCATTGCATCACTGAATTAAGGTGAGGTTTTAAGAAAATTAGTCTCTTTCCTGATATGGAATCATGAGTTTGAAGATTTTCTGATAATTCTCTAGATTTAATCAATCAGAACTCTTTCTAAAGGAGCCAAATTTATTAAACTTCCAGTTCAGTCAAATTTATCCATTATAATGAGGTTCAAAATATTGTTGCTTCATGGTGAATTCATGTGTTATAAAATTATTGCATTTGATTTTAAAACTTCTAACAGTGATTAGAGGTTCTTGCTCCATAAATTCGCCTACACTTGCTTTTAAAAGTAATTATACTTTTTCCTCTCCACACTTTACAGTCAGACATTTTCTATTTTTATTGAATGGTCTCTAATAGATTCCCTTTTGTAGCTGTATTTGTTATCCCTTACATGGACTTCTCAATACTATGCTAGAGATACACCAAAATGTGCCTATTAGAATTCAAATAGTAATTCAAGTGAAAAGTGGAGGGAAAGGGGTTGTGTGCAGAACTCAGCAGACACTCTCGAAAGTGTCTGTTACTGAAAACTGTGTTACCATACCACAGTTTTCAGACATGGATGCCTAAAGTTAGGCACGAGAATAAAGGATGTAAAATGAACTAAGCACAGGTGATATGATTTTCTTGGAGGCACTGATCAGTAACAGAGGGGTTTTATTTTTTCAGGTGCCTAAATATGTTTTTCAGTGCTTATTTTTTAGAATATTAGATTGAAAATTGTAACCAATCATTATTAAATTTTTCACTTCAACACTCCAAAATTTGACAAGTGCTTGTAAATATTGTATGTTGTTTCCTAAGGGAAAATGAAAACTCATAAAGCTGATGGACTGGAAATCCCACATCATCCTACATGTTGTCCCACATCCTTCTCAAAAGCACTGCCTTTTTCAGGTTTTGACCTCAACTCTAAGTATTCTGGTTTCTTAACGGAGGGAGAACTTACTTCTATGGAGTACTGAAGGGAATTTTAAGGGAAAAAATATCTGTACTCATAAAAAGGGGCAAATATGTTTTTAATTGGGCAATGCCCCTTCCTCACATCTGGGGGGTGGAGGCAGTGGTTCCATATTTTTAAATACATTTTTAGTACAGTTGAGGAAGCTTTATCATAGCTTGCATCTATCCAATGGCTATTTGTCATTAATTTTAAATATAACTTAACTTACAAATCTTGTACAGAATAGCAACTCACAAGAACTATGTTCCTTCTTAGACAGAGAAGAGCAAGAAAAAAAGAATTTGGTGTCACTTCACTGACTATAAAACTGATGTAAAACAGGTATAAGAAGAATCAGATACCCTGTTAACAAATCTTGTACAAAAATAAAATATACTGATGTTCATTACACTTTTATTTCTCCTTTGTATTTTTCAGAAATCTTTCTGAGAGCTCATACTGAGGTAAGAGTTTGTTCATCATTTGCAGGAGAGTACAGAGTTTTTATTCTTTCTTCACCTTTTGGCCTCTGTCAAAAATGATGATCTCACAGAAGACCAGAACCTCAATTTGTTTTTAATAAAAGTGGATATTGTGTATAGTTTTCTTCTTATTTGTTTATTAAAAACTGAATGCCCTGATAAAAGGTATGATGAAGGCCCCACATGTACTTGTTTTCACCTGCCTGATTTCAGCTATTAATTTGATCTCAACGTAACAGCATGTCTTTGGCAAATACAACACACAATTAAACTCTATGATCTGGTTCTAATGCTTCTCTGCTCTTGCATACTCACATTTTATTTCAATTAGTTATTTAGATTTATAAATAAATGGAATGTCTTCTCCTCTCACCCCAGGCAATCAGGTAAATAAAATCTAAGCTTAATTATGCTATGCTTTCCTCCCTCTGCAAACTCTTTTAATCATTCCCATTCCAAACTCTAGTGTTATGAGAACCTGTGTAATAAGAAAAATTGGGTTTGTTGTCATATTTTCTGGACATTTCATCAGCTTTTGATTACGGATCCTTGTAAGCATGTTAAAAGTTGCAGTTGATTGAAAAAAAGACTGACTTCATACTGAAAGGGACACAAAAATATAAACTTCTGTACTTCACATTTTAAATATGATTATACAAATTCTATTTATGCTATCCGATGTCAAAGAAGGGTGTGATCATGCTGTGTTTTAGTATAATATAGTTAAAAAGTCAATTAACTACAAGATACAAACTCGTAGCAAACCAGACTTCATTAGTTCCACTGTTCATGGAACTACTTATGTAAATACACAGTCAACTGACATTTACAGAGATTGTGAATTATTATTGCTATGGATGCAGAACGTGCTAGGTCTGACAGAGCTTGCCTCAGAAACGACAAAACAGAGATACATTAATCCCAGGACAACTCTTGCCCAGAAACAGTTCAACTTCCTTCACGTGATACAAAGGCAGAGGTTGTAAACTCAGCAGCCCTCATTTTGCTCCTGGAGAATCATCTCAGTGCCTCAGGATTGCACTTCTCAGCACCCTAACTCCAAGAGAGCTTCTTAAATGGGCACAGCAGCATATGAACAGCAGAATGTGGGCAGGCTTAAGCCCAGCACCCAAGTTACCCAGGGATATGATCAAAAGACACCCAATGCACAAAGCCAGCATGTACCTGGAAAAGCCAATGTTGAGCTTTGAAGATAAGCAAGCTTTTTTGAGCCCAAAGTAAGTTCCAAGTAACTACAAAAACATTTTGCTTTTCAGCCAGATTCATAATATTCGTAACATCCAGATTTTTCCACCAGCCTGGAGCTTCCTAGTCACTTTTCTCCAGCATAATCCAGAGTGGACTATGGCCAAAACACCAAAAGAAGCAAAGTCCATTACTATGTTTGTCGCTAGATGTAGATATTAAAATCACAAGTAGTGGTGTATCTTTGACAGAACAATCCACTATTTATTTCTGTTCTGTATTTGTAATGAAGCAGAAGGAGATGTTATATCCCATATGATGTTAAGGATGCAATAAAAGTTTACCATCTGTTGACAAAGAAAGATGTGAAGGAGCATTTGCTAAAATTAATTATTTCAGTTAAAGCTGAGTATCTTATATCCAAGATCCCCACCATAACTAGCTGGGGAACTCACTGGAACAGTCTAGGGCTATTCTGAAGGACTGGGGGACTCCTGGTGTAGTTCCAGTGTCAGACATGGACAAGCTCAAGGGTGAATCAGGGACTCCAGGCCAGCAATCACCCCCTGCGGCACAGAAGGGCTCCCATCCCAGCTGTACAATGGCTCACATTGCCAGTGATGTGTAAGCAGGAGTTTGCGGGTACGAAATGCCCCTGGGAGTGGTGCAGATGCCTCTGGTGGGATCCTGTGCTCCAGCTTCTCGCGTGCTTCAGGAGCTCTCGCCAGCAAGGGAGCAGCAGCAGGCACATTCCTCCACAAAGTCGGTGTCCCAGGAGATAGAAAAAAGCCAAAGCAGTGTGCATGGATCTGTGATGGGAACAATTGGGAGAGAGAGTGATCTGAATGAGGGCCTGGGGTCACTTTAGCCCCTGGTAAATCCCCATCTGCCAATTCTAAAAAGAACTGGAGAACAGTAATGCTGGTCTGGCAGTCATGTAGTATTTTATTTATCAAAACTCATGCTTCAGGGATTCAGTCAGTCCCTTAATTACATTAGGAAGATTTCCCTTCCTTTCCTCTGCAACACACAACTGAGAGATGCATTTAGAGGGAGAGAAAGTGCTTTTTTAAGACTTATGATATTGGTCAACAACAGAGAAGGTCAATCTGCTTTCTTTGCTTTCTTTGCTGCAGTCCACTTTCTTAGCATGTCTGACTGAACTATTCAGCTCACATGATCATACCTCCATCACTAGATTTGGAAAGTGTGAACTTCTGCTGCTGCTTGCAACAGATCATCCAGGACAACGAATATGCCACTGTTTAATCTCCTGACATCTGGAATGATTTTCACTAACAGAAATCTTCAGATTATAGGGGGAGATCAGTATGCAATGTAATAGCCTTTGACATACAGAAAGTCACACTAGGTGATTAAATAGTATTCTTTGGCAAGTGGATCTGCTGAAAAATCTGACTTGCATATTCCCTACTTAAAGAAACAGCCAAGAACTTGAACACAGAAGAAAAATAAAGTAGAAATACAGACCCAGTTGTGATGGAGTCATGGGCTCAGGGGCAGAATGAGTGCTCCATAGAATGAATTTCATGGACCACTGGATCACTAACAGCAGATATTCAACAGAAAAACTAATTCAGCAGGTAATCTTTATTCTGTATAGTAGGCAGATTGAGAAGGATTCAGCTGCCTAAACATAGGTGAAAATTTTAGATGCTCCAGAAGCTGGAGTTATCCACACTTGACTGGCTGGTAGACACATCACCTTCTGTAGTTGTAGCCAGAAGCAATAGGGAATCTAAAATGAAAAATATGTCTGGACACATGAATATCAATAGGTAGCAAAAGTCCATTTAACAGTCATAAAGTGTTTGGGCTCTTAAATCTTCCCGTTATTCCTCAGGAAAAAGACTGGATTTTCTGTATGCTAGAAATGAAAAAGGTGTACACATCCTCAACATTAGTTTTTATCTTCCTCCCCCTTCCCTATTCTTTTGTTCAGAGTTTCATATTGAAAATCAAATGGCTAAATTTAGAAGACTAAATCTATGTATTGAGAAACTGCAATGGGCCACCTAAATTATGGCAATGAGTTAGGGAATAGGCCTGGTTTAAAATATTGAGATAAATCAGTCACACATCAAAGGGAGTGGAATTAAAGTGGACTGATACAGCCAAAACAAGGAAGCAAACAAAGATTTTATTTTTTGGCATGGACTTATATCTGCTTATAGAGCCAAATTTGTTATGAAAATGTTGTGATGCCATACTAATAGGCTGGATTAAAGCAAAAGACAGCATTGCCTTTCTTTTCAAGGATATAATATGTCCCTACAACCAATTGTTCTTCACTGCTCCTGAAAGTTTAACGTACTCGGTTTGTCATGAGGCAGCAAAAGCAAGCCTCCAGCAGTAAGTTATGCTCCCTCTTTTATCAGATTAGCTACTCTAACAATTTGCCCTGAGAAAATACAGCTACCATGTATGACAGAGCAAAAACACAATACCATAAACACTGAGTAAGACAGAACCAGAAGGTATGGGTAACACTGGTCATAATAGGTAAAAAAGCTTAAGCAGAACTTGCAGGTCCTATCATGCTGCTATAGGAGACATACAGTATAACAGTAGAGGGGTTTAATAAAGAAGGAAGATATAAGGAAACCCATTATTTTCTGTATCTGTATCTTGTTTCTTCCCTTCCACTTACAAGGAAGAGGTCAGATAAGTAAGTCAAGCCTGACAAGTCATCACGCAGACTATTAGCCACTTTTCTACAGCTCTGTCTGCAGGTTTGTGAGCAGGTAGGGAAAGAGCACTTTAACTGTTTCCCTTCATACCTCCATTCCTCACATCTCTCCTACAGATTTGCTGAGTAGCAAAGCAGGTTTTCTTCCTCTCTGCAGCTCTCAAGTGAGACTTTCCTCCTTCTTTGGTACATCTGGATTCTGGAGGAGAGAAATGTTCCTGCTTTTAATTTGCTTTCTCCACTTTCTGCTCTCTGTCTTTAATGTTGCTACCATCAAGATCCATGGGCTTCCCAAGGAAGAGGAGTTGGTGGGGTTTCTGCAGTGCTTCCAGCACAAAAACGGAGCAACATCTCCTTTGTAATCTGTGCCCCACAGTTGCGTAAACAAGAGTTTTAACCTGCAAATGCAAACAGGGAGTGACACTGTTCATTCAAATGATCCATATTAGCACATCGCATGTAGTACAAATGGACCTAGCATAAAATCATTTGTTCTAGCCAATATATGCATTAGCTTTCTTTTTTTTCTCCAGTCAAAGTATTTGTCAAAGAAAGAATAACATTCATCTAAATTGTGATTATGGAAAATAGTTCTCCATATGATACAGTCAACCTTCCCATTAAACTATTAATTAGCAAATAATAGCAGTAAAATTTCAGGTATGTTTTTAATACCTAATTCACACATTTCATGTCCCCTGAACCGTAGTTTACTTTGTAAATATTTGCTAATCTAACAAAATATGTACTGCCAGCCTCAGGTCATAATTCATGCAGATAGCAAAGAGGACTTCGTGCCATTTTATAATGTGACTTCCACATTTAATTAACTCCTTTAATCTGTTAGTATCAGACTTTTTTTTCCTAGCTCTTGTGATTTTGCTTGTGTGACTAAAAAGCTCTGTGTACCATTCAGCACAGGTCAACTTCCTCCCTCTCTCATAGCAACAAAATCCTGGCTACCTCTGAAGTGGATATGCTAAATGGGAGGGATTTCACATCATCTCTGGTCTCTCTAGTTTACATGCACAAAATGCCACAGAATGTTTTTTTCAGCAACAACCATTTTGTGTGTGATGCTAATCACTTTGTCATTCATGACCACATTACTCAGTAATAAAAATATATCAATAATATAACTAGTCTGTTTCATGTTCTTTCCTAATTCAGTAATGTATGGTATATACAGACGTTCTTTTCCCAGTTTTCTAATTTTCCAGAAGCCATGCTTAAAGAGCATGAACTTTTACAAATCTACTTGCTATTCTTGCTTAAATAAGAAAGCCACATTCTTCTCTGGATGCTTCACTTAGAAAAATACTTGATGCTAGCAATTTCTTGTACCAATACATTAAGCATTACGTTGAACATTGTAGCCAATTTTTTCTGACACAACTTACACTCTTTGCTAACACAAGGTCCAGTCCCGTAACCCTGATTCAAATGACCTCATAGGAAAAATCTCACTAATTTCAGTAAATCTATTTGCATTGCTGCTGTTCAATATTCTAAGACGGCTTGCTGAATCAGACCATTAGCAAAGATATACAAATGTATTCAGCCATAGGCAACTTGTATTTCCCTGTTTCTAAATTAATTAGCTTATCCTGCTGCATAAACAGCTCTTATTTTCCAGAAAGCTTTAAAGGAATGAACATGGTCAAGATTAAACTCTTCCTTTATTATGACATACGTTATTTTTTCATTATCCATTACTAAATTTTGTTGGGTGCCCTGCAATCAGAGAATGTTTTGTTGCTGAGTTCAGTGGTAAAAGGATTGTTTCTACACAGCACAACTGAAATATCTCCTGACCAGTTTGATGAGCTTCTGAGCTCCCTTCACTTCTAATGAAGCACCATTACTTGACAATGATAGAGCATTTACTAGCTCTCAATAGCTTTTATTCAGTGAGAGTATTTATGACAGCAGAACTAAAAGTGAGTATAAGCATGTGCAGGGTGACAGCTTTGACAAGACGTTCTACGAAGAGTATTGCTACACCTTACTCCTCAGAGCAAAGGCAGGCAATGTGGTGCATTGCTGACCAATGTTAATGCTAGAAGAATAATTGAAGTTAAAGGGGTTTTCGACCTAATGGTAAAAGGAAAAATTAAATACCTTTACCAGTTTGGTGTACTAATACTGCCCAAATCCATTTACCCTCATTTACGTTTATCTACATTACTGCAGTGATGTTTCTCTCCTTTTATCTAAGTCAAAATTCTGGTTTGATAGCTTTGCTGGAAGGGAAATATAAGAAACAGAAAGTCTGCTGCAGCTGACGGGAAAAGGAAAGATCAGGACCTTCAGTGTGACTGCAGTGTGCATTGCCTGAATTTTCCTTTCCCTCTACTTGGACAAGTAAGAGTGCTTCTAGTCTAGGTTACCATAGTTTCTGGTTTCCTTAGTAACCCCTTTGAGAGCATTCATGTGTTTGTGTCAGTAGGAAAGGGTGTGAGGGGGTCTAAAATGGAATACAAACCTCTCAAACTTGGAGTGAAAAAATCCCAGATTTTCTCCTCAATCAACAAAACAAAACCAAACTTAAAACAAGCAAAGTCTCACTGGAAATCAACTGAAATAATTATGACTAGGTATAATTTAAATCATGATGTGACAAAAGGACAAGTTTGTTCTCAAGTCAGAACCATTTACAGTCTCCAGGGTAAACCTGGAATTTGAACAGAAAAAAAGCACACTTCTTATCCTCGGGATGGAAATCTGGAGTTATGAACTCTGACTTACAAGGATGCTTTCTTTCTAGAGTTTTGTTGTACGGTAGTTACAAAGAAAGTGGTTACCCACTTGAGGTGTAATATTAGCAAACAAAAACAAGGCCAGTAAGAATTATGTGTTTTCTAGTAGCTTTGTGTAAGTATAATGGAAATGCTGTCATAATAATATACCTGGTAATATTTTGTACAGTACTTCCTCCTCCCTTCACCTAATTGGCACTAAATACCAAAATAATGCGTTTTATGAGTTAATGGCTTGATCTTGCTTTTTTTTAATCTGAAGTAATGGATATGCTCCTTAACTACTTGAGAATTTATATTTAAATTTAGAAATTTATTTATGTTTAAAGAAGACTATTTTTTACTAGTAGCCTTCACTGACTCTTATTGTTGTGCGTCTGTCCTGCCCTAGACAGAAACTTGTCAGTAGATTTGCTCTTTTGCTCTTGTTCTTGAAGAGCCCTTTTGTATTTGGCAGCTATGCAGACACTTAACTGAAGCAAGTCTTAGCTAAACAGCATAAAAAATGAATATAAGAAAAAACATTTTTACTGTAAGGGTGGTTGAACACTGGAACAGGTTGCCCAGAGAGGTTGCAGAGCTTCCATCCTTGGAGATATTCAAAACCCAACTGGACACAGTGCTGGGCAACCTGCTCTGAGCAAGGGGGTTGCACTAGATTTCCAGAGGTCCCTTCCAATTTCTGCTGTTCTGTGACTCTGGGATTCTGTGAAGTGTGTAATGGTTGGGAAACTGGCTAAATGCAGATTATTGAGGGAACTAGAAAAAGTCTACGATTCATGTAAGGAGGCACCAGCACATGTAAAAATCCTGTTTCACAAATGTAATACTTTTCTAAGTTAATTTATAGCATTTGAGAGTTTAAAGTGTAAGTGCTTTTGAGGATATTTCCATATAAAAAATAGAGAATAGTAACTATGGCATTGGTATATTTAGGTCTAATGTCCTAACAACAATTTTGGTAATTGTAGGATTTTGAATTATAGGAATTTGGGGAAGTTAGAAGAATTAGAATTTACAGTTGGAAGAGTTTCATTTTTATGTGATAAAAGGTACAGCTCTTGTCACATACAAATGGGAGAAAGATAGAAAACAAGTGCATAGACAACTTGAGAGTAATATGAAGGATGAAATGCTATTAGAAAGACAACGACATAAACATTTATCGGTTTTTTTGTTCCTTTTTCCCATTCTTGTCCCTAAGCTGTCATTCCCCTGTACTGTTGATGGCTTGCTGTGTTTTTGAAGGCAGTAATGGCAAAGCTGCTGATACCACTTTTCTAATTTTTGGCTCCTGTGCCAATGCTTTTTAACTTACAGTAACAGATTGCAAAATACATTTGTTGATCTTTGTCTAACTGATTTTCTAAAATGAAAATAAAAAAGAATGACATAGGTCAGCAATGAATGGTTTAGTTTGGTTCTATGAGCTTCTCCTCAGAAATAGTTTGAAAAGAAATTGAAGTTCTCATATACTGTACATGAATGGAGCATTAGTAACAGCCTCATTCTATATACAACACATTACATATACATCTTTAATCAGGTAAGCAGTTTCAGTAGGTGGCTTCTAATGAGCTATTTGCTACATTTCAGAGGTGTGTTATTGATTGGGTTTCTGCTAATTATCAGCAGGAGCTCTGCCCTTCAGTAGATATGTCTCCATTGGCCAGTTTATTGTCCTTAAACTTTTCTCTGATCCTACCTTTGTTTGATGTTTCATTGCCTTGAATCTTGTAGAGTATTTACTTCAGCACAAAGAGGAGAATCAGAACAGTAATGTTTTGCATCTGTTTTGCTGAGACGAAAGTAACTATCTATTGTCCACATCAAAAAACAGTGAGGACCTTTTCCTTCAGATAAATGCCACTAAAAACACATGGGATCACAGTGCACCACTTAAAAGTCTGACTCAAACCTCAGTAAAATCAGTGGGAATCTTTCTATTTAATTGAATAAACTTCAGATTGGATCCTGAATAGCCCTGACTTATATTATAGTCAAAGAAATCTCTTTCCTCTAAGAGGCAGAAGTGACTCCCTAGTGACTTCTAATGCTGTTTTTGAAAAGTAGAAAACTGTAAAGATGAGACTGCAGAATAACAAAGAAATAATTGAAAATACCATTACCACAGTTTACTACTTTGTTGCTGACCACAAAATTCAAGATTCAGCTCAACTGAAAAAAAATACCCAAACCCAAAAAAAACCTACAGTGAGGACTGTAGTTTGTATGTGTCCAGACTCCTGGAAGAATTTCCCTCCTCCCGCTTAAAGAGTCTGGACTGTAGGGGCTACTTATAATTTGTGCATCATTCTTGGTTTGCAGACTGAAAATACTCATGTATTAAGTAGAATGCTTTTAACATAAAATACTAGTATAACACGTTAGTGCTATAGCTAAGACTAATATTTTTAGAAAGATATGTATGATTGCATATTAATAAATTTTCTTCTTAGTAAAGTGGGTTCCTTCCAGATCTTGATGATTACTATTCAATAAGATGAAACAAACAAATGTTACTATTTTCTTTCATCTTCTCATTCCTTCTTTTATTAATGACTTTCAGGTTTCATATGAAAAAAATGAGCATTCTTTAGCAACTAGCTCTCATAACAAAAATAAGTCTTTTCTAACCCAGAAACATGCATAAAAATGTTAGTAAGGAATCATGAATTGGATAGCACACTTATTACAATACCATATATTGTACTCATCACAGCCGCAGAATCATATATGAAGTATCCAGTACAGTATGTTACTAAAATGCCTTTCTTATACAGATAAGGTTATACTTCAAACATCTTTCTTAAAATACATTTCCATAAAACCTGCAATCAGATGTCTAGAGGATTAGCAAATCGATGCCTATACTTTCAGTTTCAGGTACATGATTCAGGTGTCAAAAAGTTGTGGTTATCAGAACTTGTTACCATCTGATGGTGTTTAATAGCTCATATAATCCAGGTCACACTCCGCTTTCTTGCAGCAAGTGATGTTCCCCCCACAACAAAAACAGATACTAACAACTGGCACGCTTGGTGGCAACCTCAAGGTAAGGATCTTGAATAATAGAGGCTTAAATGATCTCTCAGCATTTGAGGTGCTATGCCAAGCTAGGGTTTAGGCAAAATGATACGGGGAACGTTCATTAACACTGTCTGGTATTGAAACTGGATCACAAAAATATTACAATACCATGAAAAAGAGCCCAGGGGATAGTCTTCTTTTGTACATGATGGCTATTTTTAACAGCTCTTATTCTTGAGTGCTAGGTACCAGTACAAGGATAATCTCCAGCTAGGAAATCAAAACAGCAATGCTGTATGATAATGGTTTCAGCAGAGGCTGTCTGGTAAAGTTACTGGAGAACCAGTCAGAAAGGTGTCTCATTCTGATTAGACTACATGTTTCTAGTAACTTTGTAATTTGTTCAGGTTCAGAGGCAAAGAAAGAAATTCATGCTCCTTATTTTCACCCCCAGTAACCCACTGGCTTTGTGTACTTTTCTTTTGGAATGAGAAGCACTGAATTTCCAAGGTACTATTAAATAGATGCATTGTCAGTAACGCTAAGGAAATCCCTACTTTTATACAGTTAATTAGTCTTGTTACATTAATTGAAAACCATTCAGAACTCAGATCTGAATGGAGGGCGATCTGGGAAAATGGCCAAGCGGGGTTTTAGAGAGAGATGCACAATGCAACTCCCCACAGTTCACTGGAGGCAATGGACGTTGCCTTCACAGGGCAGCGGATCAGGCTACGCTCCTATTCAAAAGTGTTGCTGAGGAGCCATGTATTTATTTTAAGTAATCACATTTAGTAGCAGTTATAATAATGAAAAAGGTGGAAAGCGAAAGCCTTTTAAAGGGCTTTCAGCAATTAAGAAGCAAGGAAGGTATCTTCTTCCAATGACCATAAGGGTGTACAGAGGGCAGATTGATAATGGCTAAATGCTCTTCAGGAAATAGCTGTGCCCTCTTGCAGGTGTTTGCAATGCTCAGAACACATTTTTGCCTCTTGTTTTTTGTTCGCAGTTTGGTTCTTTGAATAACAGAATGTTAATAAAATAATGATAGAGCATAAATAAAAAAGTAGATTAAATACTCTGTTTACACACACAAACTGAACTCTGTAGCGTAGCAAATTGGAAAAATAGGACTAAGATGAAAACATTCTTAGGAACTGGATCACTGAATGTGAAGATGTGTTTGCTCAGCTCTTTCTGAGCTTCCAATCTAGAAGATAAAATACAGTAACAAAGTACTTTATGATGGCTTTCTCTTACTAAAAGGCTAAAATGTAGAAATATAGAGAATTAGGAATTATATATACATTTGGATTCTAGTTTATGGAAAATTGAATTACTGTGCACTTGTCTTAAGGAAAATAAATGTGTTTGTAGCGGGTTACCCTTGCCCAAGGACCAAACTCCCACCCAGCCGCTCTGTCACTCCCCCTTTTCAACAGGACAGAGGGAGAAAATAAGATGGAAATACTCATGGGCTGGGATAGACAGGGAGGTTGCTTACCAGTTATCATCATGGGCAAAACAGACTCGACTTGGGAAAAAATAATTTCATTTAGTACCAATTAAAATAGATTTGGGTAGTGAGAAACAAAGACAAAAATTGAAACAACACCTTCCCCCACTTTTTCCCAGGCTCAACTTCACTCCGTCACTCCCGCCTCTTCTTACCTTCCCCCAACCCTGAGTGGTGCGAAGTGGGGAGGGGAATGGGAATGGGGGGGTTGCGGTCAGTCCAGAATGGTTCCTCTCTGCCGCTCCTTCCTCCTCACACTTTTCCCCTGCTCCAGCGTGGGTCCTCCACAGGCCACAGCTGGTTCACGGAATATCCACCTACTCTGGCATGGGGTCCTCCACGGGCTGCAGGGAAATACCTGCTCCAGCACCTGCAGCAGCTCTTCCCCTCCTTCTTCTCTGGCCTTGGTGTTTGCAGGGCTGTTCCTCACTCTTCCTCCCCCGCCCTCAACCTGTCCAGTGTTTTCTTCTCTTTCGTAAATACGTTTATCTAGAGGCTCCCCACATGTGGCTGAGGGGCTCAGCTGTGCCCTGTGGTGGGTCTGCTGGAGCCGGCTGGAACCGGCTGTGTCCAGCATGGGGCAGCCCAGGCCTCTCCTCACCGAGGCCGCCCTGCAGCCCCCTGCCCTGCTGCCAACTCTTCACCAAGTAAACCCATACAGCGTTTGATTCAGAAATTTGATCAAATTTAAATATGACAGAACACAAATATATTATGCAAGGCTCTTGGTAAGGAAAGCTTCTTGTATTACCTTTGGAGGTAATAACAAAATACTCCTGAATAGTTGTAGGATATTTTTAATATTCTTGTGATACAAGCTGATCCAAATTAAATCCAATTGTACATTGAAAGTTAGTAGTAGCACTCGATTTTCTGAAAAATATATAGTCCTTTGAAGAGGCAGATCATTTGTTTTCTGGAATATGTTGACAAACTGCTGGAAAAGATTCAACTCTTTTGGGAAATAACACTTCGCAACAGAGGATGGTGTTGCAAGTCTGTGTGGAAAATAAAGATACGCACCTGAAGGCTCTTGTCTTTTTATCATACTGTGGATGGACTAGTAAAGGTATCTTTCCTTAAAAATATTGCCTTTTTAGACCACTACAGAGTTCATTCCAATGTCCTGAATACCATCAGGTTTGTAAGATGCTTTAATAATCAAGACTGTCATTAAATGCTGTAATTCATTGCTATAGTGTATTTGCTCTGTTTTCCTCTCCTTTTTCCTCCCATAAGTATGTCATAAATTACTCTAATTCCAGATATCTTATTAAAGCCATCCTTATTCGTTCGTGTGCATCATCTTTGACTTTTTGCTACTATGACTTTTTTTCTTTTTTAACTACAGATCATTTTGTGACCTGAGCTCTTTTTGTAATAATGGAAAAAAACTGGGATCAGGGCATGCATTTTGCAAAAATTGATGCTTGAATTATTAAATACAACTCTATTCCCACGTGCAGTGAGAGACAAGTAGAAAATGGAAGCTGTCTATAATTTAATTATAGTACATACAATAATAATCAGTTGTCATTAGGACCCTGATTTTCACTGTGATGTGCAAATAGAGAAATGCCCAATTCACAAGTGAGGTGTGTGGCTTCCAGAGCAAGACTGGGTCCTTTTTTGTGTAAAACTGGACTTTTTATTTATTTCCAGTGTTTATTTCTGCTGACAGTATGTCACTCTAAACTTTTAATTGCACACAGTGAATACGTGTCACTAACAGATATTATAGCTTAAAGAATCCCTAGCTTACAAATAATTTATTTTTAATGGAAATCACAATAAGCATATTCTAGAAAAGGAATCAGAAACAGTATTCTAATTTCTAAGTGATTCCTGTTTAAATTGTGAGCTCGTGCTGCTACTTTGAAATTAAATGCCATAGTCTCAGCTCTCTAATGATAGAAATTGTTGATTATTACAGATCTTTAAACAGCACTCAGGCACATACCGAAACAGATTGATAATGCCAACTGGATACAAACTGGAAGTGTTAAATTCTGCTGCCAATTTCAGATGCCTTGAAACACTTCAAGAGTAGAGTTCTGGTGGCTCCAGATTGAGGCCTGTGCTAAGTACTGTACACATATGTAACGAAAGGTCCCTATCTCAGCCAGCTTACATCCCAAGCGTAAAAAGATTCCCATTGACCAAATGAATGCTCAGGTGACACTGGGCAACGGTCGTTAACACAATGATATGAAGATATGAAAAATTCAAAGTCTAATTATCATAGCTGTACAACTGAAGTAGAGACTGGCAGGAAAGATGTCCGTAGTCTGTTGAAGGACAAGTGAAAGTCTACTTGTGGCACTGTGTGGAGGTAGACATGCAGCCTGGAAAATACCAGAAATAGCTTTCAAACATATATAGCTTGTACTGAACATGTGGTGCTACTAATGACTAGTTTTTGTGTACATGTTTTGCATATGAATAAATTAATTAACCAATTAAAAAGGCATATGATGAAAATTGTAATCTATAGGATTTTGTCTAAGGAACTGATTAGACATCTATGAAGGAGAGGTATAAGTTTGATTCAAGTTGCTGGACAGTGGACACTATGGTGCTGGTGACGATTAAGCAGCAAAACACTCTCAATGCTCTTCAGTTGCCATACGGCCTTAATAAAGAAACCCAAGAGGTAAACGAGGTCAGTTTTGAGCCACTTCAGTCAGTCTTTGTGGCTGGGCAAGGCTGTGCAAATCTGGTCCCTATGAGAGTTGGGATTCAAGGTAGACCCTGGGGCAGTGAGTACTACCATCTGGAAGAACCCATTAGCCCTGTAGCACCTGGCAGGTCAGGGTAACCAGGTGTAGTGGCTTTTTTAGTGGCAGCTGCGGACATATTCAGCCCCTCTTTTCCACCCACCACCAAACACAAGGAATTTCTATAAGCAACATCTTAATGTTCTATACTGCATGGGTTTGGAGGCTTTTTTTTTTACAGTTTTCGTACTCAATAGAGTGCCCAAACCTGCACGCTGAAAATAGCTACTAGCTCCCACTGAAATTAAGAGATAGTACTTCTCAGACCAGCTGAGTTTTCCCATTCAGTTGAAGAACACTCTTCAAGACTACTTGGAAAACATACAAAAAACAAATGCCAGATTCAAGACTGCACCCCACTGCTAATATACAATGGAAATCACAATACACTGCTTGCACAGGAGCTTGATTGCTGACAATTTCACAGCCACTTTTGCCACAAGTCACAAACTTGCAGTACAAAAGGGGTTTTTAAGGCCTTAGCTCTCAAACTGATGCCATGAAATGAGACTTGCAGCTTTCATGTAATCAAAATAATTATTTCAGGCTGTCATAGTTGCAAGCACATTCTTGAATGCATGACTCAGGTGTACCTTGTGGGCTTAGAAACCAAAATGTAGACCAGTTATTTACAGATCTGCTCCGCAGCTGCAGAGTGCTAGGAACTGCCTACCCTAGTGCCAATGTCATATACCTGAATGCCTTTTCTCTCCCTTTCTAGATAAAACTGCAGTCTGTATTCTTAATAGTGCCTTGATCCAGCACTAAAATAAGGAATTGCATACTGGTCAGACTAAACCCACCAAGCCCAGTGTCTAGCAGGGACCAGCACACTCCACTCAAGTCTGCTACGAGGAAGGCTTTTGCCCCAAGTAAAGCACAGAAATGATTCCATGCCTACTCCTTTTTTATGTAATGGATTTTCCACAGTATTTGCCTGCAGAATTATACATTTTAGCTGTGCTACCACATATTTTTTTAAAAGTTACAATTTTTTCAATTTGCTTTCTTTCTTCCATTGTAATTATAAGGGCCATCTAATGCTTTTGGTAATGTGGAAGTTCTGAACTACCTTTAGTAAAAGCATAGTTAAACCCTGTAGGCAAAAATTGAGCTCTGTATCACCACAGAATTTCTCTGCTTATGAGGAAGAAAATATTCACCAGCCGAAAGACAAATCTGCAAGCATTTCACTTCTGGAAAAATACACATTTCAGGATATGGTATCAACAAAAAGCCCATCCCCTTTCATCTAAACATTTGTTTTTACACCTGCCATACAGGACTAAATATAGCCTGATTCGGTGCTCCGCCACCATATGTTGCCAGTTTCTGAGTGCAGCAAAAGTGGTTTTAGATTTAAAAGGTTCTATGCAAATTCCAGCTGCTAATGGCACTCATGTTTATGTTCAAAAGGAGTTTACTGCTTTATGTAGATGTTTAATTTCTACTTGTAGTTACTTAAGGTATATTCAGACATCAGATGGCACTTGTCTAAATTTTATATGGTATATTCATCCTGTACACCTGTGAAAGATTCTTGAGAAGAATAAGGTACAGCCAACTACTCACAGAAAATGTTAGTTCATGTTAATCAGCACATTATGAAAACATGCTTAAACTCATAGCCTTCATATATTCAGTCCTGACAGATTACATCTTCTCAAATAGAATTAGAATTATGCCCTTGTTATTACACTCTTCCACAAGCAAACTGGGGTGTTCTGGAAGCAGGTTAAGGGAAGCATGCCTCCCAGTGTTTAGGACAAGACTCTTGCTCATAACCCGTACATGGAAACACCTTTAGGTCAGGCACAAAGTAAATCCATAAGCAAATGCCACTCTGCACATAAAGCGGTAACTTTTTCCAGCATAACTGGGAACTGAACTTATTGTGATAAGTTCAGCAGAACAAGCCTCCAATGAGTCCCAGAGAGTGGCAACATCAGAAGAGAGCATCTGTGGAGAATTAAACATGCCAAACCCCAACAACAGAGCACTAACACAATGTTTAAGGCACCTCATTCACTGTTCCCCGCAGGAACAGCATCAGCCCTTTCATACCCTTAGTTCTACTCCAGGAACGTTACGAACTCATGAAAGGGTTGAATCCCTAGTTCAGTCATCCAGACCACTTACATTCATCCTGATTCAGCTCCACTGTTCCCTGGGTGAAGCATTTTCACTGAAGCTCTCACCTCATTCAGATGTTGCCTAATCACAGCTTTGCAGATCTGGCCTGCATCACCTCGCAGACCTTCCTCAGCATCAGTTCTGTCCTTTTTTCCTAGAAAGTTTAGGCCAGGTGGAAAAGCCTGGCTGTTGTTTTGTTCATAGAAAAAGAGGGTAAAAGAAATGTTGTCACTACTACATCCCATAATAAATACTACATTTTTTGGCTTCCAGTTGTCTCTAGTAAGTCTTTACAACACCTTTAATAGTTGATGACCTCTCGGAAAATTATCTTTTTGTTACTCTGTAGACGCTGAACCAGGGAAGCTTTTATAGGCAGTCCAATTTCATGCTTATTTTGAAGAGTGTCCTCACACCCTTCTGAAGCACATTTTCTCCAAAACTGTGTTCAGAGCAGGGAAGAAGATTTGGAAAACCAGTATGACCATGTGATAGCTTATTATCTATATTCTCTATAAACTGACAAGCAACACCTGAAACATATGGCAATTCAAAGTCACAATGTTGCTCGATATTTCAAAATACTGATTAATCATTTTCTTCAGTGATGTGGAAGTCACTAGTGAAAAACTGCAGCTATGACACCTTGTGGAACCCAAAACTTTTTTGTCCTGCCTAAAAGGCAATGGGCAGAGCAAATAGGAGAAATGTAAAAAGCTTAGAAAACTAAAAGAAAACTCGGCGGGGGGGGGGGGAACAAACCCAAGTTCAAAAGCTGGTTGAGTGTACTTTATCTTCAGGTGCCCAACTTGAAATATATCAAGTGCTTTTGATTTTCAGAAAGCCCCAAACTCGCTTTCTGAAGACCATCTCCTGTAGAACAAGGGACATTGGGAATTCCTTGTCCATTCAAAGTCCTTTCAAAATTATCGGCCAAAGTTGGTTTGAGTTTTCTTAGCTCTTCAACTATGCTGACAAGTTGTCAGTTGCTCTTCTGAAGAGATACATTCTAGGATGATTTGAGATTGACTTTTCTTGAAACTCAGATCAGGCTCCAGCAATGAATTATATAAAACTGTTAATCCAGAGCTTGTATAACTAGTATGTAGCTATTAACTTGTGTAACTTGTAGAACAGTTACATCATCCTATTTTGCATCCACCTTTTTCTATTTTATGCAATTAAAGACAGTGACATGAAAAGACCATCAAATAGATACAGGACACATAACGATAAAAGGTTTTATAGCCATGGTTCTGGGAAGAGTATTTTCCTCACAAAGAAGTTACACAACTCATTCTTAGAAGTGCCAATAAAATCTTTATGCCCCTCCTTCCCCACCCTTTCCCATCCACACACACGCTAGCACAAATTTTTATGCTATATCTTGGAAAAACGTATTTTATTACATTTTCAGAGTTTGAGCCTGTTCGTCATTCACCTAGTTTATTCACTGTTCTGTATCTGTGTGAGGCTTTCAACAGCTTCATATACATACCATACATATATAAATATATGTAAATTCCTTCTTTATCCTATCCCTTCATTAGGTATCAGAAAAAAGATTTCAAAATATTTTAGGTCAGGTCTGGAAATATTCACTGCTAGGTCATGCTATTCTGAACATACTGTCTTGTAAAAGAACGTAACTGGAAACTTGTAGATTATTGCATTGGACTACTGGGATTCCAGTGTCTCCCAAAACTTTTAAAGCATTTGCAATAAACCTCCTAGTTAGAGAGTCATCAGTCATATAATCAAAACATGCATTTTTAGAGATAATCCTTCTAATCCATTTTGAAGTTTTGCATTTCACAACAGAGAGCACAGGATGATCTAGTAAAGCAGAACATAAACAGCCAAACTGTACTGCAGATTTTCCTAGGGATTTCTTAGGTCAGAGCAGGCAAGCAGATTTCTAACTGTCACATACTGTGTCTTCCTCTGAAGTAATGAATCATGGTTTCTCTCTTTCACAGAGCACTTCAGATTTACAGGCTAAGTGCTTTTTTCTCCCGCCCCACCCCCGAGGAAATAAAAGTCACAAAATAAAAGGGAGTTTCTTGATCAGAACAATGACAAAACCAAAACTGACAGAATAAAGTCAGACATTCCCATGGAACTTATTACAACAGCAGGTACAACTTAACAGAATCCAAGAAAGTATTAGATATTTGGGGACAGAGTTTCTAATATATATTAATTAAAGATACTCTAAAACTTTTAACGGAAAGACCTACGAAAAAAACTAAACTCATGGTTTAAACCAATCACTGTGTATTAGAAGTTAGGATGGCATTTAATGAATGGGAAAATTTTTTACTGTAGTTGCTTATTGGAGTTTTTGGTACTGTCTTCTTCAATCTATACTACTGGTCACTATTGGCAAAGTCTCGCTACAGGTTTGATCCACTGTGTCAATTCCAGTATATGTATTCTGTTGTTTATTACATTGATAAAGTACTATAGCTTCACAGATTGAAAAGACAAAAGGGCTACCTAAACAAATTAACAAAGCTGAAAAAAGCTTAAACAGTATTTTTTAGTTACACTACTAGATTATGTGCAGTACTGGTGAATTCCTCTGCGGTGGCTCATAAATTTGAGACAAAGACTTTGCCTCCTATAAAGTCTGAAAGCTGTAGGTGCCGCCTTCTGTAAATATTAATAATGGCACCGGAGCGAGTGCCACAAGCAAAGGGCATTCAGCCACTCGAAGCCTTCCCAACAAAACCCTCACTACCACATAGACTCCATATTGCTTGTTCTCGAAGCTTCCTATAAGATTGCAAATGTAAAGGAATTTTTCTATATATACCACAACAACATGTGGATTAAAGAGTGCAGTTACTCCTTCATTGCTACTTGCGTTCTGGACGTAGCATTTTTTAAATAGTTTTCGCAGCAGTCAGGAAAGCTTCAGTGTGCTTTTCAGCACTCGCAGTGACCGACCCAACCCAAACTACATCCATTCCCCAGACAGTCTTCTCTAACTGCACTCCAAAATGTACTCTTCAGCTGTAAACTACTTGAAAGCAGACACATTTAATCTCTTCTACAGATTTAAAAAAAAAAAAAATTATGGAACTTTTCAATCACTGTAAAAGACACCACCTTGAATTCTGCTAACAACCTGACAGCCCGAGCGGGTGCCCAGCAGAGATGCCTCGTGCCTCGGTTCCCTGGGTAACGAGGACACAGGCTCAGGAATGGAGTACAAACCTGCCAGGAACAACACAGGAGCCATTCCACTTTTTTGCTGCTCTGTCATTTTAAAATATCTCACGAGCATTCACTGTCTCAAAAGGCGGCTTGAAAGAGGCAGAAATTGCCTCGTGTGCGTTCTCCTTTTGAATCCAGGGCAGATCAATGATTGTTTATTTATCCTGAGTGAAGCAAGTGATGGTTTTTCTCCAAATTCTAGCAGAAAATGCTCCCATCACCGAACCTGGCACGACACGTGTCGCACAGAGCTGGGAAGGGCCACGGGACTGGAGCAGGTTAGAAACCGGCTGCCTTGGTCACACAGAGAGCACAATTACTTAATGACAGCAATTTACCAGTTTTACAGTTTGCAGTGCCAAGGAAATATCGCTTGTGTCAGTGGAAACAAATCAAGCCTGAAGTGGTTGTTCAGCACAGAAAATCAGAGCTAGTTCTTCTAACACTGAAAATCATGGAATTTATTTCAGTGCTTAATTAATGCTTTGGATACCCCGTTCTAGGTAGATTTGCTGCAAAGTTTGGGACATCGATCCTTTTAAATATCCAGAAGTTAAGCATTGAACTGTCTTTGCTTCATCCAGTTATTAAGTTGACACTAGATTTTTTTCTAATGATTGTTCACTGTATGCCATTAGTCTTCCAACTGTGAGAGTTATTTATTTGTGCTGTTTTTGTAAGCAACCCTGCTAATTCCCTACTGAAAGATCATGCATAAGAATAGGGCTACCGAAGCCGGCTGAAGTCTTTCAGTTCACAAGGAGAGGACATTAAGAAAGAAAAGGGTTGTTGAATCCTCTCAAGGCTAGATTAATATATTCACCTTTCCACATTAAATGAGTGCTTTTCAAATTTGTATTATCATCAGTTGTAACAGGAGTTCATAGACAGAAAAATTGTGACTTTTTTATATTTAAAATCACTTAAAGAGAAAAGACAGAAAGGGATCTGGTTTAACAAGTAACAAACTCACAACAGTCTTCAGGAATAACGTCATCAGTGCACAGGAGGGGAAATCCCAGCTATATGTATTTTTCCCTGTTGTTTATGTACAGCTGCAGTGATGATTTCTTAGAGTTACAGGAAATGAATGAGGGTCAAAATGTGAAAGAATCGGTAATTAAATTAGGGGGTTGATATTTACTAAGAAATTAATTAGCCCAAAAACTAATACACAAAGGTTTTTACAGTCGAATAGCTTTCAGACCAAAAACCACTAGAAATCTATCACTGCTTTCTGACCTACTTTCCATGGTCATGGCTAATTCGATCTTCTTGCCTTTGATATCTCTCTGTCTCTGCCAACAGACAGATGAGCAGTGGAAGAACAGAAGAGGCAGGTTGGGTTAAGAGGCCAGATCAAGGCAAATCATAGCAAACAAGAGATTGGAAGATTTTAGAGACCTACTCCCTAAATAAGCAGACAATTAATCTTATTAGGATGAATTCAAAGCACATTATTATCACAAATATAGTATGTCTCATAAATAACCAAAAAGTGTCTAAGTAAATGATCTATGCATGGATAATGTAATGTCTGAAACAATTATTATACCATTTGCAGTATCAAATCTAAATTCTACAAAAAGTTGATCAAGGCAATTGAATACATAGTAGATCTGTTGAAAAACGAAACATCAGAAATAGGGAGGGAAATTGAGTACATCAGACATTTTCTACAAGAATTATTGTTATTTTTGTTTAAGAACTATGTATTTGTTTTGAAACAGAAGCAATTGAGATGTGAAATAACCCAGAAATATACATTTCATTTCAATGCAGCTATTTTACCTGACCTGAACAACATAAAAGAATGCTTTTCAAGCTAATATGATTTTGCTTTTTTTCTGCTAAGAAACTTTTCATATGTCCCAATTTCTATCCTGAGCCCTCCCACATCAATTTTATTCTGATTTCCTAAGTAAACGAGGTTTATGTAACAGCACTGTCAATTGTCATCTGTACTCCATGTCTTCCAGTAGCTTTTCATCCCATTGACCACTTTAAAATAGATTATGTGAAGATACAAATTTCTACAAATGTGTCTGATAATTGACAGCTGTTTGGAGAAGAGAGACCAAAATTCTTGTCCCTATTTAAAGAAAGACAGTGTAACTCCAGCAGCTTCCTGTTACCCAGACAGTATGTACATGGACTAAGCCAGCCTCTGCATGAGCTGCTACGTGCCCAGCCAAACATGGAAGTGATTTAGGAGCTACAAATAAAAGAGGGTGAGAGGACAGGAGCATTAGCACATCAGGATGTTCTGTGAGATGAGAGAGAGAGATTTAAGACACTGATCAACTGAAAGCTAGTCTCCACTAGTTTTACTGTACATACGACTTTTTTTTTTCCCCTCAAATTTTTCAGTGTAGCCCCCAAAATGAAGTAGTCATTATTTGCACACTCCTAATTAAATATTAATAAACTCTCAGGTACAAGCTACATGAAAGAGATCCAGAATCTAAACTTCAGATGATTAGGAGGGTTCGAAGAGAGGTACCTGACGTCTAATTACACTGCCTTGATTCTGAGGATCTGCATGCTCTGACCTTGGCCCAAGTGTAAAACAAGCCACCGACTGCACTGATCCATGTCTACGGTTCCTAAAGGCAACTATTATGTCTTTCCATGTTTGCTTCTAATAAGCACAAAACACACTGCTTATAGGGATTAATTGCCTTTTTGAGATGAACAGTTTATTCCTCATTGAAAATTATATTGGGGCTGAGACAGCTGTAAAACTGGTAGTAGTGTCAAGTCTGTCGAAGAACATGCAGATGTCTTCCCAGTCCCATGTTGTGTATACAACTCTCTAATCCTGTTTTAAGGAATGTGTTGATTTTTTCAGCCTTAAAAGAGCTAACTGGATTTTGTGCATTTCAGTTATGACAATAGGAACCTCAGGACATGTTTCAACCAACTGTCCCAAGCTCTACCCTCTTATGTTGAGATTTGTAGTGGAGCTGCGTGCTCCCCACCACCATGAAATAACAGCACCTGTACTATTGTTCTTTATAGTTTTGCAGAAATTAATTTTTATTTATTTGTTCTTGCCTGCAAATTTCCCTTTCAGAAAGCCATCAATATTGCAAATAACAAATATTCCCAAAATGCTGTTCTCTCATTTGCTACATTCCTTTTACAATCCCTTAGCAAAACAAAAACAAACAAAAAAATCACCCCAAAAACCTACTAAGTTCTTATTTTTCAATAAAGCTGTAGAACAAAAATGACTAATTTCAATGAAAGTTTCTTTTTAATTGCAAAATAGTATGATGATGCATTTTCAGCCAACTCCACATGAAAAAGAGAAAGTAGAAATACAGAGGTTGTTCAGCTCCATGGTTAAGGTTGTATGGACTGTTAGACCTTCACCTAGATGAAACACACTTGGTTTCACAATTTAATTATCACAAATTTGAAAAAAATAATTCTTCAGAAGATGACAGAACTAGAGATACAATTTTTAATTTAAACTATAATTTTAAGATATAGATGCTTTATTCTGCAGTGTTCTGGCCACACAGAGAACAGAAAAAGGGGGAGTTAATTTCACTGCAACTTTCAGTTTCAAGATTGCTAGTAAAATATATTTCTTTCAGTTCAAGAACTGGAGCCATTGTTTGTATTGTATAACACTGCTATAGATTTTAATAGATATTTTGGCAGAAAATAAAGTAAAAATAGTTGGAAATAATTTGGGGTATTTATATCAATAGTAATTAACAGGAAGTGAACATTTTACTATAAAACCTTTTAGGATTGTTTTATTTTTTTAAATATTATTTCTTTATGCCATAGAAGATTAATACACCTCAAAAGATAGTAAAGTACCAATCATTTAGGTAGTGAAACTTCCTAAGGCATCTGGTAAATCTAATTTAATGTTAGTGGGCTTTTGCTTTTTTTTTTTTCCTGAGAGGTAAAAGTATGTGGGATATTGATGAAATATTATTATAGCCTAATGGCTATAATTTTATCTATATTGACTAACCCAGCTGATACTAAAAGGGGTTTAGTTACTGTGAGTACAGTCGTTCATACACATTTGCAGAATATCAGCTTGCAGCATGGTGCTCTACTTCAAATGTGTTTTTAGAAAAGCAGGTTGAACTAGGGAAAAATATGAAACAGATATAAAGGAAACAAAGTTCACCTTTGAAAAACCAAAGTCTTTCGCAGTGCTTCTTAAACCAAAGAGGCTATAATTTTTTTACTGTTATTCAGAAACAATGATTATTTTATAGTTTTCTACATCCATACTTTTTTTTAAACCTTTGAAGCCATGCTTTTGTAAGAAAAGAAAAAAAAAAATGCACACATTTTTCTTCCCTCAGGACAACAGGAAGAAATTTCTGTTGTGTAGCAAAAGTACAAAGTTCAAGCTTAGAAATATATGATAGATATTTATTTATTTATAATGTTTTTCCTTCTACCTTATAGGGACTAAAAATATCCTCAGAGTTCTTTCACCTTTTTAAACAATAGAAATTGTTCACATATTATGATATTGTTTCAATGGTCTTCTAAAAACTGTTTTAGAACTTCTGTTATAAAAAGTATGTGTCATTTTTAACTATAAGAATGTCATAAAACATTTAGTACAAAATTCTATAGTTCTCCACTGAAAGGAATTATGAATCTTCAAAGGTCAGCTATAAATACCTTTTTTAATGCCTTTGTGACTGAAAAGAGCTTCATAATAATGAGTATAATCTTTGTCTGTCCAGATTTTCTTTTTCAAGGAAATCACAATTTGGTAATTTCTACCTGTTAAATTGGTTTCTTTAACTCTCTTCTTTCCAGGTGCTCTGCAAGATTCATCCTTTCATAGCAAAGGAGAAAAAAAAAAAACCTGTTTAAAAGGAGTAGCTGGCATCATTGCAAAGCAGACTGAAAGTCTATCTTCGGGGGGGGGCGGAAAGACTTCAGGAAGACAGACTTTGGGGGGGGGGGAAATCAGTTCTGCTTCAGTGTGTGAAACAAAAAGTGAAGCATTTCTGGATTGATATAGAGAAACACAGGAAAACCAGATTAACAAGTAGGACTGCTGTTTTCATTGTTTCCTTAGATGGGCCTCACCCGTAGTTGTTCTCAGCACCAAAACAGATGTAAAATAAATCCTGAAGGGCAAAAGAAGCTACTAATGTACCTTGCAAAATTACAGTCTTCAGCAGTTTTTACATTAAATCTATAATAATACAAACAGGTAGTGAAGTTGAAGACATTGCAGAGTTCTCGTGCAAGTGCATCTTGTCTGCCGCTTTAAGAGATCTCCTGGAGTATGTCTTTCTCTGTTTATTCAGTGCCCTCCTTAATGCAATAAACCAAACAAGACACTGAAATATGGAGCTGAGTAAACCAGTAAGGTCCATGCTAAATACAAGAATTCCTAACATCTAGGGTTTGGAGTTGTCTGGGGTTTTTAAATTATCATCTCTTTCTTAATACAGAGTGTAAAAATGTTATTTATTTCATGGCAACTAGCAGAGAGAGAAGTATATTGACCTTTGTGGAACAAAAAGGTGTACTGGGATGGAACTAGCCAGTAGTCTTACTGGCTATCTCACTCTACCTTGGCTTTCCTGTGAAGCAAAAATTCTTTGAGATACATACGTATAAATATCTCTAAGCATTTTCTATATATCTCAGATAAATATATATGCATCCCACGTCCTTACTTAAGATAACTATCACCAGAAGACAAACTACTCCTAGACCTTTCTTGATGACTCAAAAAGAACACTCCTGAAGGTGTTTATAACAAAAAAAAAGACCTATACAGATAAAAGTGGCAGAATTAGGAGCCTCAGTTTTATTTGAGCTGACACTCTGAAAAGAGTTCATTTAGTCTGTATGTGAAGACATGGAAGAACATCATTTTTTATGCCTCAGCTACTTAGCCTTTAGACCCCCAGGGTACCGGGGTCTCTTTCAGGGCACCGGGTTGGACTTCAATGAGAACAGGAATCACCCTTCAGGTAGGTGTCATATGTACACTCATCTAACAGCAACCAAATGAGGAAAGACAAGATTTCAATCTCTTCCCTTCAGTCTGACTCAAAACTAGACAGAAGAGCAGGTGGGTTTTTTTTTTTCCTGAAGTAGTAGCACAGGTAATCAGTTGGCCCAAAAATCTTGCTTTTGAAGGCCTACCAGCAACAAGCGGTGCTCAAAGGCTGTGTAATGAGCCAGATATCAGCTCTCAACACCGTGCCCAAGGAATGACATGAATATATAGCCAGAAGCAAAATAACACACCTCAAAATAACACACAATGCAAGTGTTGTAAGGGCTGAGTGATCACTGACCACCATGTGATGCCGGATAGAAAAAGGAAACTCAGCTACAAATGGATCATCCCCAGCCAAAGGCAAAACTCTGGACAGGTAAAAAAACCAACCAAGGAAGAGCAAAATACTGCTTAAGTTTTTAAGTACAAGCAATCAGGGCTACAAAAAACAGATTAACTGTTACTCTTTTTCCTGAGATGGCTTTGAGGCATTCAGTGCATGCAGCTCTGTTACAGAAATCTGAGAATTATTTCATGTCAAGGAAATGTAAAAGGGTAGTAATGTTAAAAGAGTGCTAAATACTGACATTTCCAGTGCTCAGGTCAATGCAGCAATAATTCATGCTGTCTGAAGTGTTGCAATTGGGAATGCAACATGACGCTTTATGTCATGATTCCCCAATTAGTTTAATTCAGTGTAGATCCACACTACTGCTGAAGGGGTTGAGCCTGTCTGCCTCCTCCCTTCCCAATTCCTGTCCCCTCTCTTGTGCCAGCACTAGCACTCAGGAAGGCACGTGGTGCACCAGACAGAGATCTCATCTCCGTGAAAATTACATTTGGGGGGTTAGTTTCTAACCAGATCAGTGCCAGATCCAGTTCACCTTGCAGCTGCATGAATGTTCATGTCTGCTCAAGGGAAGGGGCAAGAATAAACAACTAAGGCTGTGCCCTTCAGTAGCAACGATGATTTATGCCAGTTAAATTGCTGTTGGATCCCCAGGTAATGGTTGCCACAGAAAACCTTAAAATGGAGCAAACAGACTGTTGCTTACTGTAGCTTTGCATAGGATCAGTGACTGGTTCCTCAGCCACCTCTCGCAGTTTCTTGTTCTGCCTGGCGTTTCGTATATTTTTCTGTTATTTAAGTTATTCAGTTGCAGTAATAATAGTTATTCCAGTCTCATTAACTAATGAGAATAATTGCCTGTTGTCATCTTTATTAAATCCCTCCTTTTTCTTTTTCTTTTCTTTTAAGTAGTCATGCTTCTTACAGTACTTCTTCCCCCTAAGTTGAATAGGATGAGTTGATTTCCATAGTGTCTGCTAGAATAGGATGTTGGTTTAATAATTATGGATTAAATCCCTGTACAAATTAAATCAAAAGCATCTCTCTCTTATTGCATTGCCACTTCGATCAACCCATTGCCATTCAAATGCAAGAATTCTGCTAGAAGAACTCCAAGCCTCTATTGTTTTCTGTCTAGGCATCAGCACCCTTTACTTGCGCTGTGACTTCCCTGAGTCAATGCAGATTTTACAGTGCCTCTGACCTACTGTGATGGGAGTTGTATTTTCCACCCCACAAGCACACAGATCTTCCCTAGCTGCCCTTACACTAATTTAAGGACACGTGGAGAATTTGGCAGAGACTATTACAGTGCAGTGAATGGAGCCACTGTAGTTAGTAAGGGCTTCATGAGCAAGCCCGTATTACAGTGTCATAATACAAATATATAACTAATTAACTAAATAATGAAGGGGAAACATAAAAACAGTTTCTTATGCCTGGGGAATTATAGAGCCTAAGGCTTAAATGGCAGCTTTAAATAAGTATTTCTTTGCTTTTGTTAAGACAGGTTGCTTTATTTTAATATACATTTTATATTAAAATTAATTATAATGTATATTGGATTCTGTGGTTATAATTTGTATTTTCTTCTTTATGTGTCACTCACTCATTAGTTTCCTAAATAACAGAGAACACACTTAGTCAGTTGGCATTTTCCAGTGTTTTAATTGCCTGCTGTGATATAATTATTGTGACATTTTGGGATGTTTTTAACATCCTGAATTAAATATTCTGACATCCCACAGAGCACTTCATGAAAACAGTCAAACTGTATTCAAGTCATTAAGAGTCTACAGTTGTCCTTTAATATTAAAATTATTTTTGACACAAAAAATGCAGATAAAATTAAAGTATTTAACAACTTATATCTTATGTCAGTTTTCATCTTTAAAATTGTAAAATGTTATTAGAATATAATGAATAACTATGGAGCTCAAAAT